>NC_035434.2:91338958-91646458 GCF_002127325.2 Helianthus annuus
TCTTCATCAGTTCTGATCCTGAACGTCCTGTATATGTTGGAAAGGACAATGCGGAGGTGAATGCCCTTGATGATGACTTTGTTGCTGAAAAGACTGCAGAGTTCGCCAATCTTTCTTCTGATTCGCCATCAGCTCAGGAAAGCCGTGAGAAAACAGTTAATGAATGGCGAGCGGATTTCCTTGCTAGGAATCCTCCTCCGCTCGCTCCGTTGGAACAGGCTAACTATATGATGCTGGAGAAAAATCAGGCTCGGGGTCGCATCATTAGCTGGATGTTTGTCAAAGATCTTCACTGCATGGTCGTGAAAAGAGAAACGGGTCTTCAGTATTTCAGAACTCTCCTTAGTATTCTCACACTTCCATATTATGATGTTGCAGTGTTGGCCCAACTAGATGTAATCAATCGAGCTAAAGAACAGATGGTGGATCTATTTGCTAAGAAAATCAGGTTAGAAAGGAGATTGGGTTGGAAGGATCCTCTGTACAAGCCTCAGTTTCCAAGATACGAGCAGATCAGGTTCACACTTAATCCAGAGACAAACACAGCTCGTTATCGTTTGGTATACGATCCTCCCAAGGTGATGAAGAAGATTCCGTTACTGAAGATGAAGACCGACTTTCTTGAAAACTTCTGTTGCTGGGTTTACGATGCTGATACTGGAGAAGCGGTGATCCTCTTCAGGGATAATCAAGAGAACTTCAGGATAATAGATCCGATGTGGATTACAAATATGTCCAGATCGGATATTATTGTTTTGAAAGATCATGAGATAAACTACTTAGTTCAGGATCGAGATCAAGCTATGAAGTTTCAAAGGATGGCCCGATACTGCTTCAATCTGCTGGTCAACGCAGGAAGTGCATGGTCATCACATCATCTCACCGAGGAAAGGACGTTGGAGACTTAAGACACGAAGACCGAGACAAAGCTACAGCCAAGGGGGAGTTTGTTGGTGCACTTGTGTCTGTACTTTGTCTGTATTTTGTAATGTATAAAATGTCACACCCCCAAAATCCACGTGCGGAGTATCACCGCTTGGGAGCGTGACATGACCAGGATCAAGCCACCAATCATATTGAACATGTAATTAATATTAAGTGAAATAATTGTAAACCATCCATCCAATACGATAGGTGTTCAAAACATAACCATAGTTTCAAAATGTAGCGGAAGCATAGTAAATAATCCAACAATAGTTAATAGTTTTAAATGTCATAATAGTTCAACGTAGAAACCACGACCCTTGTCCACAACGACCCGCTTCTCCAGTGCAAGCTCCAAGTACCTAACGAACTGCAAGGCATGTAACAGAATGATCAACAAACTAGTTGAGCGAGTTCACAGTAAGTAAGTGCGTAACAGTAAGTAACGGGTGGCTCTACTGGGCCAATAGTAAGTTATACAGGTGGGGGCTTCCCATGTTATGTGACCACTAGACTATTCGTATCAACTACTCGTATCATCCCTGTTCTTCGTCCGAGAACAGTAGCGCGTATGGGGTGTGCGTAGGTTTCACGCACGTATCCTTCACAACCGAGGATAGAAGTAAGTAATGCGTACACGTAGGTTTTACGTGCGTGCCTGACATCCGAGGCAGTAATTGGCATATGACCACGTAGGTGTTATCCTAACCTACGGAACCGAGGATAGAAGTAAGTAATGCGTACACGTAGGTTTTACGTGCGTGCCTGACATCCGAGGCAGTAATTGGCATATGACCACGTAGGTGTTATCCTAACCTACGGAACCGAGGATAGAAGTAAGTAATGCGTACACGTAGGTTTTACGTGCGTGCCTGACATCCGAGGCAGTAATTGGCATATGACCACGTAGGTGTTATCCTAACCTACGGAACCGTCCTGACATCCGAGGACCATGGTAGGTGATAGTCTAGGAAAAGCATATATACGTTCTTAGTCAATGGTAACCATTATCCCATTCCCACGACCCGGGAATCCCATGCCTTAGTAGGAGTGTGAACTCACCTTGGTTTGCTCGGTATGCTAGGTTATGCACTCACAAGTAGTTAATCAAGTCCTTGAATGATTCTAGAGGAAGAGGAATCAAGTGTGATGATTTTCTTGCCAATGATGAGGGTGATGATGATTGCTAGGGGATTAGAGAGTTGCAAGTACGTGCTTTGGATTTTTGTGAATGATTAGGGAATGATTAGTGAAAGAGTTTAGGGTTAAGTATTACTAGGATTCCACTAATTGTCCTCTACATCCTCAAGTATTATATTTTACAATAGTGCACTATTCCAATTAATTACACAGTTTCACCACCAAATTTACACATTTGACAAGTTTATCTTAATTAACACATAGTCATGCACAATCACACAATACACTTCATTATACCAAAACGTAAACAATTCCATAGTAATCAATTGTGCAATTTAAACAGCTAAACAATACTTGAACGTGCAATAAATGCGGAATAAGAATCTTGGAAATTCGAGTTGTCACATTATCCCCAACTTAAAAGAAATTTCGTCCCGAAATTTGGTACGCACTCACTGAGGAAGCTAGGTAAGCTGTATTGTTTACTGGTTTTTCCTGGGGTGTCACATCATCCCCCCGTTGATTTGGAATTTCGTCCCGAAATTCAGTAGTAGTAGCTTCAGCCTCAGTAGTGGTTGCATTGGTTTCGAATAGCTGGGGGTACTTTTCTTTCATCTGGTCTTCGCGTTCCCAGGTATACTCTGGGCCACGCTGGGAGTTCCAACGAACTCGAACAAGAGGGATTTTCTTGTGCTTGAGGACCTTAACATCCCGGTCCGTGATTTCAACTGGTTCCTCGACGAACTGCAACCGCTCGTCGATAGTGAGTTCCTTAAAAGGAATGGTGAGGGTTTCATCTGATAAGCACTTCTTTAAGTTCGACACATGAAAGACATTGTGAACTGCTCCGAGTTCAGCTGGTAAGTTCAACTTGTAGGCTACTTTGCCAATCTTTTCTAAGATTTCGAATGGTCCGACGTACCGCGGATTCAGTTTGCCCCTTTTGCCAAAACGTACCACACCCTTCCAGGGTGAGACTTTCAATAATACCCGGTCCCCGACCTGAAATTCCAAAGGCTTTCTACGCTTGTCCGCGTAGGCTTTCTGACGGTCGCGTGCTGCCGCCATGCGTTGTCGTATCTGTGCTATCTTTTCTGTGGCGTCCACTACAATCTCTGGACCCGTAATTTGACTATCCCCCACCTCTGCCCAACAGAGAGGTGACCGGCATTTACGTCCGTACAATGCCTCGAATGGAGCGGCTTGAATGCTGGTATGGTAACTGTTATTGTACGAAAACTCCACCAATGGGAGATGCTTTTCCCAGCCGTTGCCGAAATCAATAACACATGCCCGAAGCATGTCTTCAAGAGTTTGGATTGTTCGCTCAGACTGCCATCCGTCTGAGGGTAATAAGTTGTGTTCGTGTCTAAACGAGAGCCGAAAGTTTTGTGCATTGTTTGCCATAGTTTTGACGTGAATCATGCATCGCGATCCGAAACGATAGATGTGGGCACCCCGTGCCTCGAGACTATTTCCTTTACGTATAGGTCTGCTGGTGTGGGAAAACTTGTCTGTTTCTTTGATTTCCAGGAAGTGAGCAGTCTTGGTGAGTCGATCCACGATCACCCATGTAGTATCATTCCCACGCTGAGATCTAGGTAAGCCAGTAACAAAATCCATGGAAATTTCTTCCCATTTCCACTGTGATATCCTGGGTTGTTGTTGTAGGCCTGAGGGTTTCTGGTACTCTGTCTTGACTCTCGTACAGGTCAAGCACTTGCCGACGTAAGTAGCGATGTGAGCCTTCATACTAGGCCACCAATATGTAGTTTTGAGATCGTGGTACATTTTATCCGACCCTGGATGTACCGAGTAGCGGGACTTGTGTGCTTCGTCCATCACAAGCTCACGTAAACCGCCATAGAGTAGGACCCAATACGTCCTGTTACATAGTAGGCGTCGTCTTCCTTTTGTTATAACCGTTGCCTCGAGCCGCGCAAGTCTTCATCCTTGACGTTTTCTTGTTTCAATGCTTCTACCTGAGCATTTCGTATTCGTGCAGGAAGATCAGACTGAATAGTAAGCAGTAGCGCTCGCACGCGCTTAGATAGGGTGTCCTTTCGACTGAGGGCGTCGGCCACAACATTGACCTTGCCTGGATGATACTTGATGGCGCATTCGTAGTCGTTCAGAAGTTCAACCCATCTTCGTTGACGCATACTCATATCCTTTAGCTTAAGAATATGCTCGAGACTCCTGTGATCGGTGTAAATGGTGCACCTGGTACCGTACAGGTAGTGTCGCCATATCTTAAGCGCGAAAATAACAGCTCCCAGCTCTAAATCGTGCGTCGCGTAGTTCCGTTCATGAATTTTGAGTTGTCGCAAAGCTTAAGCAATTAACCTTATCCCGTTGCATCAACACACAACCAAGACCCTGTATCGATGCGTCACAATAAACCACGAAGTCATCTGTGCCCTCCGGCAATGAGAGAATAGTTGCACTGTAAAGCCTATCCTTTAGGTACTGAAAAGCGGTCTCCTGCGTATTACCCCATCTGTAAACGACACCTTTCTGTGTTAGCATAGTAAGCGGCTGCGCGATCTTGGAGAAGTCTTTGATAAATCGCCTGTAGTAACCCGCCAAACCCAAGAATTGGCGTATTTCTGTTGGTGTTCGCGGTGCTGGCCAGTTTCTGATCGAATCAACCTTGGATGGATCGACATGAATCCCATCCTTATTCACTACATGGCCTAAGAAGTGGACTTCACGAAGCCAGAAGTCGCATTTTGAAAACTTTGCGTACAGTTGCTCCTTTCGAAGAAGTTCCAAGATAAGACGTAAGTGCTGCTCGTGTTCCTCCTGACTCTTGGAGTAAATCAAAATGTCGTCGATGAAGACGATGACGAACTTGTCAAGATACGGTTTACACACCCTGTTCATAAGATCCATGAAGACTGCAGGCGCGTTCATAAGCCCGAATGGCATGACCAGAAACTCGTAATGGCCGTAGCGAGTTCTGAATGCTGTCTTGGAGACGTCCTCATCCCGGACTCTCAGCTGATGATAACCTGACCTTAAATCAATCTTGGAGTAGTAACTCGACCCTTGCAACTGGTCGAATAAGTCGTCAATACGAGGAAGAGGATAGCGGTTCTTCACTGTGACCTTGTTCAGTTCGCGATAGTCGATGCACATTCTGAAAGTGCCATCTTTCTTCTTCACAAACAACACTGGAGCTCCCCAAGGCGAAGAGCTAGGTCGGATAAATCCCTTATCCAAGATTCCTGGTAGCTGCGTCGATAGTTCTTCCGATTCTGGTGGAGTTAAGCGATACGGTGCTCGAGCTATGGGTGCTGCTCCTGGAGCGAGCTCGATTTGAAATTCGTCCTGATGATGCGGCGGTAGACCAGGTAAATCCTTGCGAGACACCTGAGGAAAGTCGCGTACAACTGAATGGTCTTCCAACTTCTTTTCTTTCGCTGATGAGTCAGTAACGAGAGCCAAAGTTGCGGTGTGGCCCTTCCGCAAACATTTCTGAGCCTTCAAGAAAGAGGTGATGCCAACCACGGCACCACTCTTGTCGCCTTGAGCTTCGAGAGGTTCTTGACCAGAACGAGGAATGCGAACAATCTTTTCTTTGTATAGGATTTCTGCTTGCTGTTGCTGCTGGCGATTCCGATGTGCAAGCCGTGGGCTCCTGAATCCTTAGCTTCTGCTGTGCTCTGGCGATCACTATTCTTGTGCTGCTGTTGTGCTCGAGACCGAACGGTAGCTGAACCCTTGCTGGAATACCCATCCCATTTCCGCTTGTTGTCACTAGGAGTAGCGGGAGTAGCAGAAGTGGTAGCGGTAGTAATAGCGCTGATACAACTAGGCAGCCTGTTCTGTTCCACTGCCTGATCCGTGAGGCGATGAGCAAGACACTGAATGTCTTGGATTTTGTCGAGGTTAGCCGATGTAGCATGGCTCTGAATCTCTGAGGCTAGACCCTTGAGGTACAATTCGATACGCTTGTTTGGAGGGTACACCATGGTTGGACACAAGATGGCCAGTTCGTTCTATCGTTTCGTATGAGCTTCAATTTCTGACCCCGTCATTTTCAAATGGTAAGGCTCCACTTCCAACTTGTGGATGTCATCACGCGTGTAGTATTCCCTTTTAATGTGTTCTTTGAATTCGTTCCAGGGGGTGGCGTTAGCAGCTGCCAACCCTAGTATCTGTACTTGCGCGTTCCACCTGGTTAGCGCGATTCCTACCAAAGTACCAGTGGCGTACTTGACCCTGCGAGCCTCAGGGCATTCACACATTTCGAATACCGACTCGAGCTTCCCAAACCAATGGAGTAGTCCAACTGCTCCTTCTGGGCCACTGAATGTGTTTGGACGACAGTCCATGAAGTTCTTGAATGTGCAGGCATGTTGCTATGCGTTCTGACCCGTTGCGCGAGAAAGATAGGTCAAGGTTAAGCGCGAGAGTTGGGTCACGAGAGTAGGATCTAACATCCTAGAATAGGTCTGGAATAGCAGGTTATACCTCCTGCTTGTGCGGCTGCAAGTGCCGCAGCAACTTGTTCGTTAATGAGAGCCGTCAACTGGGCTTGAGTCATGTCAACACGTCCAGACATGATCGAACAGTACAGGTAGCATAAGTAAGAATGGTTCACGAATAGTGCGATGACAGAAGAGTGTAAGCACGTATGTGTTCTCAAGCAATAACAAGTTGTGAGCAAAGTAATGTAAGCATACTACGAGCAAAGTTCTATGCAGTTCTAGCAAGCAGGTAACAAACATAAACCTTATTACCTAGGATGTCGAGTCTTGCACGTGGAGCAAAGCGTCGTTGTGGATCGTTGAGAGCACTGTTCTGGTTATAGTCTGGTTTTAATAAAAACGTTTTCCCCATATTAAAACCAAGTTCTCTATAACCAATGGCTCTGATACCAATCTGTCACACCCCCAAAATCCACGTGCGGAGTATCACCGCTTGGGAGCGTGACATGACCAGGATCAAGCCACCAATCATATTGAACATGTAATTAATATTAAGTGAAATAATTGTAAACCATCCATCCAATACGATAGGTGTTCAAAACATAACCATAGTTTCAAAATGTAGCGGAAGCATAGTAAATAATCCAACAATAGTTAATAGTTTTAAATGTCATAATAGTTCAACGTAGAAACCACGACCCTTGTCCACAACGACCCGCTTCTCCAGTGCAAGCTCCAAGTACCTAACGAACTGCAAGGCATGTAACAGAATGATCAACAAACTAGTTGAGCGAGTTCACAGTAAGTAAGTGCGTAACAGTAAGTAACGGGTGGCTCTACTGGGCCAATAGTAAGTTATACAGGTGGGGGCTTCCCATGTTATGTGACCACTAGACTATTCGTATCAACTACTCGTATCATCCCTGTTCTTCGTCCGAGAACAGTAGCGCGTATGGGGTGTGCGTAGGTTTCACGCACGTATCCTTCACAACCGAGGATAGAAGTAAGTAATGCGTACACGTAGGTTTTACGTGCGTGCCTGACATCCGAGGCAGTAATTGGCATATGACCACGTAGGTGTTATCCTAACCTACGGAACCGAGGATAGAAGTAAGTAATGCGTACACGTAGGTTTTACGTGCGTGCCTGACATCCGAGGCAGTAATTGGCATATGACCACGTAGGTGTTATCCTAACCTACGGAACCGAGGATAGAAGTAAGTAATGCGTACACGTAGGTTTTACGTGCGTGCCTGACATCCGAGGCAGTAATTGGCATATGACCACGTAGGTGTTATCCTAACCTACGGAACCGTCCTGACATCCGAGGACCATGGTAGGTGATAGTCTAGGAAAAGCATATATACGTTCTTAGTCAATGGTAACCTTTATCCCATTCCCACGACCCGGGAATCCCATGCCTTAGTAGGAGTGTGAACTCACCTTGGTTTGCTCGGTATGCTAGGTTATGCACTCACAAGTAGTTAATCAAGTCCTTGAATGATTCTAGAGGAAGAGGAATCAAGTGTGATGATTTTCTTGCCAATGATGAGGGTGATGATGATTGCTAGGGGATTAGAGAGTTGCAAGTACGTGCTTTGGATTTTTGTGAATGATTAGGGAATGATTAGTGAAAGAGTTTAGGGTTAAGTATTACTAGGATTCCACTAATTGTCCTCTACATCCTCAAGTATTATATTTTACAATAGTGCACTATTCCAATTAATTACACAGTTTCACCACCAAATTTACACATTTGACAAGTTTATCTTAATTAACACATAGTCATGCACAATCACACAATACACTTCATTATACCAAAACGTAAACAATTCCATAGTAATCAATTGTGCAATTTAAACAGCTAAACAATACTTGAACGTGCAATAAATGCGGAATAAGAATCTTGGAAATTCGAGTTGTCACATAAAATGATGTCTTTTGTCTGTTGTGTTTACGTTTTTTTTGTTATGTTGTTTATGTGTTGGAATGTGTGTTTGACCAAGTCAACCATCCTCCTGGTTTGACTTGGCCAAACAGTCAACACTTAGTATGTAAAACTTGTATGCTTCGAAGGATGTCATCGAAGGATGGATTGTATCCTTCGATGACCTCGAAAGATGATCTTTCGATGGATACTTATGGACCTCGAAGGATATACCATCCTTCGAGGTATGTTTGGATCCTTCGATATCTTTCGATGGTAATTCTGGTCGATAGATGATCCTTCGACCAGAATACCTGATCCTTCGTGCATGGTTGTCTGATATGGGTATATATATCCCATGAGGGTTTTCACTTCACAGTTAGTCATTCGGATAGTTTGGAGAGCTTTTGTGAGTGAACCCAAGGTCTTGTAAGAGAGCATTTCAGTTTGGTCAAGGGCTGTAACCGTGTCCACTGAAATACAAGAGAAAACTTTGATACTTTGCTTGTCTACTCTTTCTCTTTGTAATCTTTGCTTTCATCTAAACTACGGTTTGCACTCTAGCTTGGATTCCGCACTTGCTAGAGTGTTGAACATAACAAGGAATAGGTTTATCCTCAACCTCCGAGGGACCTACACCGTGTAAGGCCTTGCACATGTTTACACGGGGCGCGAGGGCCTCCCAGATATGCAGAATTGTTGCAAATAGCTGTTTACAGCTGTTATACCTGAATAAACCACTTGCAAATGGTTTTTGGAAAACAATGGACTGAATCTAGGGGCGCTAATGGTTTTGTAAAACAATGGGCCCATGTGTACGGCCTAGATCGAAGCACGTTTCTCGACGAACGATCCTAACGGTTATGCCATGCCTATATAAACCCAACCCATTTTCCTTCATTCCTCACATTTGATCTGATTCAAGCTCTCTAAGTGGAAGTATATGCTTCCTACTTGAGAGAGAATCAGAATCAAATCTTGCGGGGACATTTTGTAAGTATTCTTTCGCGTTTTTTGTTCGTTTTAGCATTGAAGTCAAACTGTGTTTGACTTTCTGCATTGACCAGTTTATGGTCAACGCAAAGTTCATTTAAACTTCATAACGTGAGCGTAATCACGATTTTTATAGTCCCTAGTAACTATACCTACTGATTACCACGTTATCTAGGCTCAGTGACGAGTCGTAGTTTCGGCCAAAATGCGTTTTCTAGCGTATTTTGTAACCAAACTACTCTAGAGTATCAAAACCATTTGTTTTGATACCAAACCTGTTCTTTAACTTAACTAAACATGTTCTAGCATGTTTAGCTCGTCACTTTTAGTTTTGTGCTTGTTTAGGGTCGTAAATAGGGGTGAGCAAATTTAGGTCCGGACCTAAAAGAACCGAGAACCGAACCGATATTGTACCTAACCCGACCCGAACCTAGGTAGGTCGGTTACTTAGTCGGTTCTGATATTCATTGTGTAATCGGGTCGGGTCGGTTCCGGGTAGATTTTCCTTGAAAACCCGAACTAGAAATGGGAACCGATTTTATTATATTTCACATCTCCTAATAACATGCAGGTTATTCATTGGGCTTAGGCCCAATACCGAATGAAACATATATGCAGCACACTTTTACTTTATATATCTAATCTTGTTAACAATTTATAGAAACATATGCATAACAATTAACAGTATTAGACGATCTGTTGTGCTGCATCTTTTTCATTCATCAAGCTAGGGTTGTTCCTTGCCAAGGTAAGCAATACAAATCCTAAATCAATAGAAGATACACATGTCATATTTAAGCTGAAATCAAAGTTATGGAGCTAGGATAGAAATGGAACTCGAGACCAATAACCGGCTGAATTATGTTTGCTGAAATGGAACTAGGATGTCGAGTGCACTGCAGAATCAATCAGAATGTATCGTCAAGCTGTATTCCAAGATGAATTTCATATCATAGTATCCGGGTCGGTTCTTTACCCGAAGACCGACTTACCCGATTAAGAAAAGAACCGAAACCGACTTTCACAAATAGGGTATTAGGTCGGGTATTTATTTACAGGATTCTCGGGTATCGGGTCGGGTATTCGTCGGGTCGGGTCGGGTAATTGATTTTGCTCACCCCTAGTCGTAAAGGTAAGCGATCTAATCAATCGCTTATACTTTCGAACCCGACCCATTTGGTCGATCATTAGGATCCGACCAAACACTTTAGGTGACCATAGTTGTATAGGGAATAACCTTCCAAGGTTATACCTTATGGTCACGTTGTCACACCCCAAAAATCCACACGCGGAGTATCACCGCTTGGAGGCGTGACTGACCAGAATCAAGCCACCAATCATATTGAACATAATAAGTTATAAAGGTAATTCAACCAAAGAATATGAAAGGTGTTCAAAACAAAGCATAGTAAGTGTTTAGCGGAATCATAATTGTGAAAAACCCAAACATAAGTACTATGTTCAAAGTGTTATAATGTTTTAACATGGCATCCACTGTCCATGTCCCACAACGACTGCGCCTCCCAGTGCAAGCTCCATGAGTACCTAACGACCTCCAAGGCATGTAACAGAGAGTCAACAACAAAGTTGAGCGAGTTCACAGTTGGTTGTTTAGTTATAGCATTCATTTTGTAAAGCATATGTTCGTTTTGTAAACCATGTATCGTGTTAGTTCGTATCGCGGTCTCCCAGACATGTGTGCGAAGATTAGTGGGGGCTTCCCATGTGTTCTAGACTAGTTGTATCTGTATTTGTATCGCGGTCTCCCAGACGTGTTTGAGAAGGTTAGTATTCGTATCGCGGCCTCCCAGGCATGTTTGCGCAGATTAGTGGGGGCTTCCCATGTGTTCTAGTCTAGTTGTATCTATAGGTGTCCTTCCCAACCCGAGGACAGTGGTACGTAAACCAGTAGCAATGAAAGTTCGAGTAATCATTCAATCCCATTCCTAACCCTCCGGGAATCCCATGCCTTGGTAAGAGTGTGTGAACTCACCTTGGTTTGATCGGTATGCTAAACTATGTGCTCACAAGTAATCAGTCAAGTCCTATGGGATGCACGTATGCATAATCAGTTTAAGTTCGTAACGAGTCACATGCAATCTATGTCACAAAGTGTGTTTGGCAGTTAACATCATGCATCAGGTAAGCAGTTAATCATTTCCATGCAATTTCATGCTCCACATAAATGTCTTTCACAGTTTATACTAACATGGTTATTAACATACTTGACAAGGTTAAACAACTTAATAGGATTAACATATATATCAGGAATAATAAGCTAACAGTGTTAGTTAACTAACAGAGTTAACAAACTAATAGAGTTATATACTTAACAGAGTGGCATACATAATTTAACAGAGTTAATAAAATTAACAGAGTAAATAAGCTTAACACAGTTAATAAACTAACTGGGTTTACATTCTTAATATGTATAATAGACTTGACATACTTAACAGAGTTATCACTCTAACGGAGTTAACATATTAACTGGGTTATCACACTAACGGAGTTAACATACTAACTGAGTTATCACACTAACGGAGTTAACATACTAACTGAGTTATCACACTAACAGAGTTAATATACTAACTACTGTTACTTATAAACTTTGCGAGGAACTTTAAGTACTTACAGGTTCACGAGGAACCGTAACCTTCCTCGTTGAAGAACCTTAACCTTCCTCGCTGAAGAACCTTAACCTTCCTCACTGAAGGTTCCCCAGGTAAACATGATCATCGTTAACAGTTATGAAACACAGAAATCCTAGTCATTATCAATAGCCGTTTCATCATACTCATCAATCATACAGTTATCAGATCCTAAACATTAATCATTGCCACATCCTTTCTTGTAATCACATATACATACAGTATGTAATATCACTTTAACATAAACCAGTAGTATCGATCACGAGCCATGAATCAAGAACTCAATCGTACAGGTCTCAACCACAACCTCTAATCAAATCAATACGTTCTAAATCATCAAGACCCCGAATTCACGTGAACATCACATAGAGATAGAACTGATAATAATATATATCCATGGTATAATAATGACAATCATCAACAAGGAATCAAGCAGATTAAGTCGGTTAATCTAGTCGTATACTAACCGGTTGTAAAACGAGACTAGAAAAACTTCGAGGAAGGTGATGGTTACCGTCGGGTGCACAGGAGAGGAACGTGTGTTAGGGTTTGTGTGATTCACGTAACAGTTGGTTTTAATATCTGGAAACAAGTTGGGCCAAAGCCCATGCCCGTGCCCGACGAAGGTTATAGTCTCCGACGAAGGTTACATGATAAGTGCGGCGAAGGTTGCGGCGAAGGTTTCAAGCTTCCTCAAGTTTCGTCGAGTGAGTGTGGGTGGCGAAGGTTCAATGTTCGTCGAGTATGTGGTTGACGAAGGTTAAGCTTCATAGGGTGTGAGTGTGACAAAGATTTATAATCCACCACATATTCAAATTTCACAGTCTAACAACACATAGTTCACACTTCAATATTTAAAATAGTTACATCCACATATTCCAGGCATGAGCAAGTTATAGTGCAACGAATTACAAAAAAAAATCACGAAAAGAGTAATGTGTCAAGTAAAGACCTTGGAAACTCGAGTTGTCACACACGTCGTTTAAATAGTTGTATGATAGGTAGTTTATATGCCTTAGGTAAATTACCAAAATACCCTTTTTACGCATAAATTCATTTTAAGCATATGTAACCTAAATTTTGACATCTAAACTGATTAAGTAACTATATTAGGCATGTTAACGCATATTTTACTTGTCATAGGACTAGTTAAGCGGTCCGAACGCGTTTTACGCAAACGACGCGTTAAAGTAGCATAAGCTACCTAAACGGGTCGTAATGGGTCGTAAGCACTTAGGCTGTCACACCCCGGCCGTGTATAACATGCAACCGCGACGGAAACGCCGGGGAGTGTTGGGGACAGAATTAATTGTTTCATAACCATGGAAATCAAAGTTTCATTTTATTTATTAAAAAAGCGTAATACATTGTCTTAAACAGGAAAACAAAGAGTTCGTGACATAATTAAACTAGTCTATCTTCATTTTTAGTCCCTAAGGCACAGGTCCGCCCTAGTGTCACCATTGTCATCCTACACGATAGCTCCTGAAAACACATGTGAAAGTAGGTACGTCAGCATAAAAATGCCTGTGAGATACATAGGTTTTGTGAAAATGGGATTCATGACTTGAGTTTAAAGAACACATTTAATAACAGTCAGTCATGAACCTTGTAATTTGTTTTTGTTTTGTAAATCGTATGAAAAACGATAAGATCAGATGATATGTATAAGGAGAGAATAATGTAAGGTTAAATGAATAACCTAGTAAAAATGAGTTTGTATAAGATAAGTTGTTTGTAAAATTAATGTCCTGTGAAGAATATGTTATTTGTGTAAAACGTAATATGTCTAAACTGAAATGATTTAGATAACGCTACAATATGTAATATTATACAAGCATTTATATATAGGAAGTACCAGCGGCGTATCCACCATGTTTGTGTCATATTACATACGCCACGTTACTCAAACCATTTACCCAAACCAACCACCATGTAAATTGTTCATGTATAAATCAATTGTCAAGTGTTATTGTGTAAACCATATCGAAATGTCTGTGTTCAATGTAAACCACCAAATGTGTATATCAATGTCAGAATGCTTATGTTTAATGTAGATCGTGTAATGTGTATCCCAAAATATATCATGTATGGTAAGTGAAATGTATCGACTAAACCATATGTAAAATGCACAAAAACAAGGCATTGAAGTAAAACATGGTTTAAATCAACGTTATGTTTTGTGGAACAAATGCATGCTATACAGATACAAACATTTATGCGGTATTGTGAAAATGCATACATCCAAGCCTTGAGACTGTGGCGATAAACCCTTAAACAAATTAAAGGTTTATCTAAGTTATGTATATCGAATTCGGTCATTCCTTTCAATCCAAACAAACCCAGGATTTCAGGAACGGGAGTTGTCAATTCCTTTGGTACCACTACCTACTAACGAATGGCGTAGCTAATGTTAATTAATGTATTGTTCCATGTTAAACAAACCAAATGTGATACCGAAATGTAGGCATGTGATGAATAATTGTACTACGTACGCACACAATGGGCATACATAGCATAAAATGTAGTGTAAAATGATGTACTAAGTACACACACAATGGGCATACATAGCATAAAAGTCATGTAAATCAATGTACTAGCATGCTCAGTCAACATACATAGCAGAAATGTAATGTAAAACAATGTACTAAGTACGCACACAATGGGCATACATAGCATGAAGCATAATGTAATGTACTAAGTACGCATGCAATGGGCATACATAGCATGAAATGTAATGAAATCATGTACTATAATGTACTAACGAACATAGCAGGTATATGATGTGAAAACATGGAAAGCATGAAAGTAACAAGTAGGCACATGTGTTTCACCCCAAAACAGTTTGAAAAACAGTAAAAGATGGGGTTCTATGTACTCACCGGAGATTGCTTTGAAGTTCTTGTGTAATAATCACACAATGCTAGTGATCACGGAATATCAAACGACACCTAATAGGTAGCTATGTTAATATACCGGACCAAAATCGGAAGGATCGGATAGTATGCGGGTTCGTAAACCAAACGAGTATGGAGACTCGTGAAATATGGTTTAACAAAGCCTACATACTAAAATGAAACCTAACCTAAGTGCTTGCGACCCATTATGACACGTTTAGGTAGCTTTTGCTACCTTAACGCGTCGTTCGCGTAGAACGCGTTTGGAACGCCTAACATCGTGACCACAAGGTATAACCTCGGAGGTTACAGCTATGGTCACCTAATGTGTTTGGTCGGATCCTAATGATCGACCAAATGGGTTGGGTTCGAAAGTATAAGCGATGGTTTAGATCGCTTACCTTACGACCCTATATAAGCACTAAACTAAAAGTGACGAGCTAAGCATGTTAGAACATGTAACTAAATTTAGAAAACAAGTTTGGCATCAAAACAAACGGCTTTGATGCTCACGAGTAGTTTGGTTACAAAATACGCAAGAATGCGCATTTTGGCCGAAACTACGACTCGTCACTGAGCCTAGATAACGTGGTAATCAGTAGGTATAGTCGCTACGGACTATAACCATCGTGATCACGCTCACGTTATGAAGTTCCAATGAACTTCGTGTTGACCATAGGCTGGTCATGTCACACCCTGACTTTTGTGGAAGCGTGATTATGGGGTGACTTACTTGTTTGCATTCAACCATATCAAACAATCTATATGATAATACCAAAGATTTGTCATCCATAAAATGAGTTTAAAACATAACAACATTGTCTAAAACATTGACTTCAAAATTTAAGTTTTACAAACCAGATGAATTGTGTAAAAGTTTGCTAAGGACTCGTCAAAGATAATAGTTGTAATCCAAGTTTGGAAGACGTGTCTCGTCCAGGATTAAGACACACTGGCCAAACCCAAAAACCATGGATGACATTTTTATACTTAACATGACTTGAAATTCCAACGCCCGCCAGATCCATACTTAATTTCCTGAAATACATGTAGTTTGAAAAGTCAACAAAAGTTGAGCGAGTTCATGTGTATGTGAGTCTGTATAAATCATTAATGTGTGTCTGTATAGATTGTGAAATATGTCTGTATAAATGTATGTCCTTGGTATGTAGCAATAAGGAAAAACAGATCAATTAATGTGTAGCTAATACATTAATAAGTGATATGGCCTAGGAAGCACTCAAACCTGTAACGCGTACTTCATACCGGTCCTTCCGGCGGAACGACACAGTCACCACATGCAGCCACACGCTGGCCCATGTGTGGGGCTCGCAACACCCAATAGATCTATCACTCATGCCTCTCGGGCCTTATACAAGGATTAATGGTCTTACGATAATAGCCTATCCATTCACGTGATCTAACAGTAAATTCCTTAGCTAATCATACCATGTATAAAAGTGTCTGTAAATGTCTGTAAATGTCTGTAAAAGTCTGTAATGTCTGTAAAAGTCTGTAAATGTCTGTAAAATTCTGTAAATGTCTGTAATAATTGTAACATGTATTCCACCCCCGAAGTATAAAACTGAAAACAGTTAAGAGAAAAGGGGGACATGAACTCACAGTATTGCGTCTTCGGTACTCGTAACCCAAATCTCCTCAGCAAACACGACTACCTACAATGGTCTAACGTCTATTAGACGGACGGGCCGTGCCTTGGCTTAGAGTTTAGTGTTTTGAGTTACGTTACTTTGGTATTATGTTGTTAAAATAATAATAATTATTTTAACTTTATTAGAAAAATAGTTAGACAACTATTTCGTATTTATTTTCTCGAATATTTTACTAAGTGTTCGGGTTCTCGGAAAATTTCGGCAGAGTCTCCTCTGTAAATAGAGGTGTCCATGCTTAAATAGCATATCATTTTCTTTTATATATATCCAATAGTTCATTTTCAATAATCAAACCGACATATCGACAAACAAAACGTTACTTACTTTATTTCAGCTTTATTACTCAAAACCAGACTGTTTTCGAGGATTTTTATAAAATAGTTAACCTTTTCTAAAAATTACCAAATTTTTACAGAATGTCACATATGTTCCAAAGTTTATTTTGTAAAAATATCAAAGTCCAATTCGTTACCCATATTTTATAGAAAATCATTTTCTCGACTGCAATCAGATTTGTTACCTTCTGATCGCAGTTTACGGAAATATTCACTAAAAATCAACCGTAAGTCCGTTTGACGAAATTCCAGTTGGAGGGTCATCCTGACAACGGTGTCCATCTACTGTAAAAATTCCATGAGTCGGTTTCACTCAGGTTTCAGGTTATGACTTCGAAAACAACACACTTTTTCTGCAGTAAAAATGCAGCTTGAGCTGCTGTCCAAAAGTAGTCTTTTAAAAATAGTAAACGGTCTCGAAAAATTACGATTCCAGTGCCATTTGTTTAGTTATTCCAAAATACTCTGGTGACTAAAAGTGCATAAACGAAGATCCTAACCATGGTTTATTGATGAACAAATGTTAAAACTTCAATCATGCTTTAACCAACCCTAAACCATCCAGATTTCAACTTCTCACAAGCTTTTTATACATGGTTTTTAGGCAGAATTTTAAGTTCACATTTTAGTGTTTTAACTTTTGTGTGTGATGAACATTCAACAAATCGTAACAAGAATCAAGGTGAAACAAGAGTGTGAAGAGACTTACTACTAGCACAAGACTAGGGTAGTAATCTTAGAATGAGATGATGGTGGAATGTTGGTGACAAAAGCTTGAACAAGACTTCTTGAGAGCACTTCAACTTCACACTTCTATGGAGGATCTTCACAACTTGAAAGAGAGCTTTTAGTGGAAGAAGATGGAGATGTGAAGATGATGGTGGTGATTTTCGGTTATGAGAGAGGGGGGGGGGGTATATGGGCCGAAAATTAAGAGAGAGAGAGGAGAAGATTGGTTGTTGCCTTTGAAATGATGACATTCCCTTGGAAATATGCACTACTAGGAGTTAGGGTAAACATACCCATCCTATTGGCCAATGGAAGTGAGATTTGCCTTACACAAGATTTAAACAAAATATTCTCTAATTATTTGGGCAGATTTTCGGTTATGGGGGGGGGGGGGTAAAGTGTAAATTTTTGTTAATTAGTAGGTAATTATTAAAAGGTTAAGGGTATTTACAAGTATAGTGGGTGTATGTCATGTTTGCATGGTGCATGGGGATTTTTGTGACCATGATTAATTTAAAATAATAAAATAATATTTCTAACAATATTTTCATGTCTCAGGTAATGTCTGGTTGTTCGGTTTCGCATCGTTCCGTTAAAGCGTTTAATTGTCCCGTAAAGCGTCTTTTGTGCATCTTTTTGTAACGAAATTAATTCCAACACTTAGGAAAGTGTCCAGGGCCATTTAGTCAATACTCTGTATAATATGAGTGTGTTAAAAGCTGAATTGTTACTAAAATGCGGAATTCTGTAATTAAATTGCGTTTTAGGCACTTTCCGGCACTCAAACTATCACCTAGTGACATAGTCTTATGGTCCTCACTTCCCTACACTCCACACTGGTGTAGTGTTTTATCCCTGGCCCATACTGGCCTAAAAATAGTATCTGTCTAAGTGCTGGCATTGTCAGCACGTGTCTGAGATATCCGCTCACTGTGCTAACTATGCTTTGTGCATCAGGTCTGTCACTAAGAGTCTGTATGAAATAAATGGAGCGACTGTATGTAAAGTGATGCACATGTATGTATGTAACATAAATCAGTAAGTAGTTTAAAGTGTCAGTTGTTATCAAGCACAGTCATTAAGCACGTAATTTAAAATTAATTAATTGTACAGTACCTGAAATTTTGAGGGTTGTCACAGGTCACGCAGAAAGTCAAACAAAACGTTGACTTTCGGACTCGAAAAGCGAATAAAAGAACGAAAGAACACTTACGAAGGGTCCCCGAAAGCTAATCTCGATCCAGGAGCTCAGGTATGAAGCAAAGGCCTCAACTTAGAGCTTTAGATCAGATTTTGTGGGTTTTTAACCAAAAGGGGGGGGGGTATTTATAGGAAAAGTAAAACCGTTAGGATCGTTTCTTGAACGACCAAATGGGTCGGGTTCGAAAGTATAAGCGATGGTTTAGATCGCTTACCTTACGACCCTATATAAGCACTAAACTAAAAGTGACAAGCTAAGCATGTTAGAACATGCTTAACTAAGTTTAGAAAACAGGTTTGGCATCAAAACATACGGCTTTGATGCTCACGAGTAGTTTGGTTACAAAATACGCAAGAATGCGCATTTTGGCCGAAACTACAACTCGTCACTGAGCCTAGATAATGTGGTAATCAGTAGGTATAGTCGCTACGGACTATAACCATCGTGATCACGCTCACGTTATGAAGTTCCAATGAACTTCGTGTTGACCATAGGCTGGTCACGCAGAAAGTCAAACAAAACGTTGACTTTCGGACTCGAAAAGCGAATAAAAGAACGAAAGAACACTTACGAAGGGTCCCCGAAAGCTAATCTCGATCCAGGAGCTCAGGTATGAAGCAAAGGCCTCAACTTAGAGCTTTAGATCAGATTTTGTGGGTTTTTAACCAAAAGGGGGGGGGTATTTATAGGAAAAGTAAAACCGTTAGGATCGTTTCTTGAATATCGTGCCACGATCTTATGCGTACACTTGTCAAGATGTTGTGGTGGCTCAAAATGACCCTTAACTCCTGAGATTGTGAAAGGGCATTGCCCTTTGGGGTGTTTGAAAGGTCAATCTTCAGCCAAAAACAAGTTTCTGCATCTGCAGGGGCCACGCGGCCCGCATTAGGATGCAGACAAAACTCAGGCGGGCCGCCTGGCTATGTCTGATCTTCACAAACTTTCAGAATTGGCAGTTTTGGTCCCTGTTGCATTTTTAAGCCGTTTCCGACACTTCTAAGGCCCGTAAAGCCAACTTTAAGGCCTTAAAATGATGCCTAAACATTGAGGACATGAAACATGCTCAAAAATATGTCGGGTGTTGGTTCGTTTGGCCGTACGATCGCGATGTTCGGTTAATTACGACGGAATGCGCATAAGTGCGAAAGACGATCCAAATGACGCGACGAATGGATTTTTCTCATGCCAAACACTAAGGCATAATATAAGGATGCTTACATAAATTTTTGGATGTCCGGATGTATTCAGAACGTAAGTTATGCGCGAAAGTGCAAACTTGTGCACTTTTTGACACTTTTAGCCCCTGAATGATCCAAAAGTTTGTTTTAGCATACCAAACCCCTCAAAGCCTATTTCTAACCTATGTAAAGGATATTTATGGTATGTTTAACTTATGGACACGTTCCGGAATGTTTGTTATAGTTCAAATTGGCATACTTTCGCAGTTTGTCAAGTTTAGTCCCTATAAGCGAATTAACTTGTTTTTGCCATACCAAAGCCTTCAAAACTTATTTCTAAGTTATGTAAAGGTTATTTAAGATATGTTGAGTATATGTTGATGTTCCGGAGTATTTGTCGCATTTAAACTGAGTGCGTTTACGCACCAGTTTGCGTATAACTCTCCAGAAGCGATGTAGAGTTTGAAATTGAACAAAAGTCAAAACATGAAAAATGTAAAACACAACCAAACAAACATTGGGATCAAATAACATTGTTTTATTGATAATAGAACTGTTCATAATGATTACAAGCACAAATGTTACAGTCTCCCCTACTTGTGGAAATTTCCTCTCGAAATTTATTTAGAGGAAACTTGTGGAAAAAGATGCGGATATTTTGCCTTCATTTGATCTTGGCGTTCCCAAGTAAACTCGGGTCCACGCTTAGATTCCCAGCGAACCTTGACCAAAGGAATGCGTTTGCGTTTAAGCCACTTGACCTCACGTTCCATGATTTCCACCGGTTTCTCGACAAATTTCAGTGTTTTATCAACACGAATTTCGTCAAGCGGTATGTGGAGGTTCTCATCAGCTAAACACCTCTTGAGATTGGATACGTGAAAGGTTGGATGAACATTTCCAAGTTCAGGAGGTAATTCAAGTCTGTAGGCTACCTTACCGATTCTTTCGACGATCTTGAATGGTCCAACGTATCTAGGTGCAAGTTTTCCTTTCTTTCCGAATCTGATCACACCTTTCCAAGGTGAGACCTTAAGTAATACACGATCACCGAATTGAAAATCCAAGGGCTTGCGTTTTAAGTCCGCGTAACTCTTTTGACGGCTTCTAGCTGTCTGAAGGTTATCACGAACTTTCTTAACCTTATCAGTTGTCTCTAAAATGAGGGCAGGTCTAGTAAGCTGAGCCTCGCCGATCTCATTCTGCATAGATGTTTGTATCAACCATAGAGAGCCTCGAATGGAGCCATGTTGATGCTGGAGTGATAACTGTTGTTGTAGGAGAATTCAATCAACGGAAGATGTGAATCCCAACTACCACCAAAATCGATCACACAAGCTCTAAGCATATCCTCCAGTGTCTGGATTGTTCTTTTAGATTGACCATCCGTTTGCGGATGATAAGCTGTGCTCAGATTAAGTTGGGACCCCATAGCAGATTGCATGGTTCTCCAAAAATGAGAAGTGAAACGAGCATCTCTGTCAGAAATGATGTTCAAAGGAACACCATGTCGAGCTACAATTTCATCCACGTAGATTTGAGCAAGTTTGTCAGCCGAAAAATCCTCACGGATTGGCAAGAAATGCGTTGACTTGGTAAGACGATCAACAACTACCCAGATGGCATCATGACCTTTCTTTGTGCGCGAGAGTTTAGTAATGAGATCCATAGTAATGTTTTCCCATTTCCAAATTGGGATCTCTGGTTGCTCCAATAAACCAGAAGGACGCTGATGTTCAGCCTTCACCTTAAGACAGGTAAGGCATTTTGATACATATAAGGCAATGTCTTTCTTCATACCAGGCCACCAATACTGAATACGAAGATCTTTATGCATCTTATCTGAGCCAGGATGAATAGAATAACGAGACTTATGGGCTTCATCAATAAGCAGGGTACGAAGATTATCTTGGCTCGGGACCCACAAACGGTCCATGAAGTAATACGATCCATTGTCCTTCAGTTCAAGAGCAGGTGTTATGTGATAAGGAAATTCCTTATCCATCAAACCTTGCGATACACAAGATTGTTGAGCCTGAGAAATACGGGCTTGGATATCGGATTGAGCTTGAACAACAGATTGGACACGAACACAATGAAGCTTAGTACGTTCCTTGCGACTCAAAGCATCGGCCATGACATTCGCCTTACCAGGATGGTAGCGAATTTCGCAGTCATAGTCATTTAGAAGTTCAACCTAACGTCGTTGCCTCATGTTGAGCTCTTTCTGATTGAAGATATGCTGGAGACTTTTGTGGTCCGTGAAAACCACACATTTTGTACCGTACAAGTAGTGTCTCCAAATCTTAAGAGCGAAGACAACTGCACCCAACTCAAGATCATGAGTGGTGTAGTTTTTCTCATGTATCTTCAACTGCCTCGATGCGTATGCTATGACTTTGTTTCTTTGCATTAGGACGCAGCCAAGACCCAATTTAGATGCGTCGCAATAAACGAAGAAATCATCATTGCCCTCAGGCAATGTTAGGACAGGCGCGTCGCAAAGCTTTTGTTTCAAAGTCAGAAACGCTTCCTCTTGTTTGACTCCCCAATCAAATGGCTTGTTCTTCTGAGTTAGAGCAGTTAGAGGAACTGCAATCTTTGAGAAGTTCTCAATGAAGTGGCGGTAATAACCCGCTAGACCAAGAAAGAACGAACTTCAGTAGGAGTAGTAGGCGTATCCCAATCCTTAATCGCACTGATCTTGGAGGGATCTACATGAATACCTTGTTCATTGACAATATGTCCTAAGAATTGAACTTCTTTAAGCCAGAATTCACACTTGGAGAATTTGGCGAAAAGTTGCTCTTTCTTTAGGAGTTCCAAAGTAAGACGGAGATGTTGCTCATGGTCGGCTCGCGTCTTAGAATATATTAAAATGTCATCAATGAAAACGATGATGAACTTATCCAAATAAGGTTTACAGACCCTATTCATTAAGTCCATGAAAACAGCAGGAGCATTAGTCAAACCGAATGGCATGACTGTGAACTCATAATGCCCATAACGAGTACGGAACGCTGTCTTGGGAATATCTTCTTCATGCACACGGAGTTGATGATATCCAGATCGCAGATCAATCTTTGAAAAATAAGAAGCGCCTTGCAATTGATCAAAGAGATCATCAATGCGAGGTAGGGGATATCGATTCTTGATGGTAAGCTTGTTAAGCTCACGATAATCGATACACATCCTAAAAGATCCATCCTTCTTCTTGACAAAAAGAACGGGAGCACCCCAAGGTGAAAAACTAGGACGGATGAAACCTTTGTCAGAGAGTTCCTGCAGCTGCTTAGACAACTCTTGCATCTCGGATGGTGCAACACGATATGGAGCTCTGGCAATGGGATTTGCACCAGGTACGAGATCAATACGGAACTCGACTTGGCGTGCTGGGGGTAGACCAGGTAACTCTTCAGGGAAAACTTCTGAATAATCCCGAACGACAGGAATATCTTGAATAGACTTACCCTTGCCCTTATCTGCCACCACATGTGCCAAAAATGCCACATAGTTCTTTCGCAGATACTTCCGAGCTTTAAAACAAGACATGAGTTTGAGACCACCGGCAGGCTTCTCACCACGAACCTGTAGGATCTCACCTAACGAAAGCAGCATGCGTATGATCTTCTCAAAACAAACTATCTCTGCGTGATGCTTGGCTAACCAATCCATACCCACAATAACGTCGAAGCTTCCAAGTTGCATAGGGGTGAGGTCAATAGGGAAAAAATGGTTATTAAGGTTCAACTGGCAGTTGCGGAGAACAGAATCAAGAACAATGGGTTCACCACTAGCCACTTCTACTGTCAATGGTTTACCTAGTTTCGTTCTAGACACGCGAAGCATTGGCTCAAAAGACAATGACACAAAACTCTTGTCGGCACCCGAATCAAATAGAACAGATGCTGGCTGATTATTAATAAAGAACGTATCGTTCACCACATTATCATCTGCTTGTGCCTCTTGTGCGTTCATGTTGAAGACTCGACCTCGAGCCTGAGCCTGATTCTGATTTGCATTCTGATTCTGGTTGGCTAGACTTGGGCACCGATTTCTGTAATGGGTAAGATCCCCATAGTTATAACAAGCACCTGGTGGGTATTGTGGTCGTGCAGCTTGACCCTGTTGCTGAGTAGGAGGCTGAGCAACTTGTTGAGCCGGGTTCTGAACTACGCGATTTTGAGCAAACCGACAAACATCGGCAAGATGACCTGACTTCCCATAGCTAGTACAGAAACGGCACTGATGTTGCGTCTGATGGTGACTGTTGCATCTATTGCACAAAGGTGCACTTCCTGAATAGGGCTTCTTTGCTGGAGGCTGTGCGGGTTGGTTGGGAGCTGCCTGGTTAGCTTGGGGAGTGACAGCATAGTTTTGGGAAGCCTTACGCTTCTTTGCCCTTTTTGATGAACCAGAATCCTTTCCATTCTTGTTTTGACCTTTCTTGCTATCTTCCTTGTCAGACGACTGTTTCTTGCCCTTGTCACCCTTCCTGTGTAATTTATTCTTTCGAATCTGCGACTCAGTCAGTGTCGCTGATAACTCGATTGCCTGACGGAGTGTGGTAGGGTTGCTACCAGTAATAATGTCTTGTACCGAGTCAGGCAGGCCGTCGATGTACCTTTCGATAGCCTTGTCGAGTGGGGCAACCATAGTCGGGCAAAGCAGACTCAACTCCTCAAACCTATCAGTATATGCCCTGTGCTCGCTACTATCTTGTTTCAAATCATCAAACTCCTTCTCCAACGCTCGTTGTTCATGACGAGGACAAAACTCCCTCATCATAAGAGCTCTTAGTTCAGCCCATGTCTGTGCTAGAGCAACTTCTGCACCACGGTCTCTCATTACCCCATTCCACCATGTGAGAGCCCTCTTTTGAAACACGCTCGAAGAAAACTCGACCTTGCGATTATCCGGACACTGAACGTGGCGAAAAGTATTCTCAATGCTCTCAAACCATTGAAGAAGCCCAGTTGCTCCCTCGGAACCACTAAACTTGAGTGGTTTCGCCGAGTTAAAATTCTTGAAATTGCATGTACCATTGTTGTTGTTGTTGGCCTGGTTCCATTGAGCAAAGAGATTTGGGAATTGAGCAGCCATCTGCTGCGCAATAATTTCTGCCAGCTCGGCAGTTGCTATCTGGTGTTCGCGTCGAGGAGGCATTCTAAAAGAGGAAAAACATGAAAGGAAATGAGTGAGATGATTGGATGAAGAGAATGAGATGAAACAAAATCAACAAAAACCAAAGATGGTGATTATGCATCGCTAAGCAAACAAGCGACACACAATGTCTAATCAAAGTAAATGGGTCAAAAATAATGTATCGCGAAGACATGTTCGCCTATAAGTGAACACTCACCCCAAGAGTTCCCAGGTAAGAGTGACTGGTCTGATTATGTGGATTTGTACGAACACTCTAGCCTTAGACAGAAAACTCAGGGTACAGGCATTCACTCTTCCAGTTCGCACGTGTTCACACTATTAAAGCCCAAAACTTTGACGAGACTTTTGAAAATTCAAAAGGGTTCAAAACCATATAACAGAGGGTTCAAAACCTAGTAATCAATCATCCTCGAACAGACGATTAATTTTTCAAAGCGGATTCGGAATTGAAGTTCCCGTTGTGGTTATCACCTAAGGATAGGTGATGTGCATGTTTTAAAATCTAAACACAAGATAACTTGTGTTAGGGTCCTAGAAAGTTATAGTCTAGGTCAAAGCATTACTAATAACCTAATTCCCTATAACCATTGGCTCTGATACCAACTCTTCTGTCACACCCCGGCCGCGTATAACATGCAACCGCGACGGAAACGCCGGGGAGTGTTGGGGACAGAATTAATTGTTTCATAACCATGGAAATCAAAATTTCATTTTATTTATTAAACAAGCGTAATACATTGTCTTAAACAGGAAAACAAAGAGTTCGTGACATAATTAAACTAGTCTATCTTCATTTTTAGTCCCTAAGGCACAGGTCCGCCCTAGTGTCACCATTGTCATCCTACACGATAGCTCCTGAAAACACATGTGAAAGTAGGTACGTCAGCATAAAAATGCCTGTGAGATACATAGGTTTTGTGAAAATGGGATTCATGACTTGAGTTTAAAGAACACATTTAATAACAGTCAGTCATGAACCTTGTAATTTGTTTTTGTTTTGTAAATTGTATGAAAAACGATAAGATCAGATGATATGTATAAGGAGAGAATAATGTAAGGTTAAATGAATAACCTAGTAAAAATGAGTTTGTATAAGATAAGTTGTTTGTAAAATTAATGTCTTGTGAAGAATATGTTATTTGTGTAAAACGTAATATGTCTAAACTGAAATGATTTAGATAACGCTACGATATGTAATATTATACAAGCATTTATATATAGGAAGTACCAGCGGCGTATCCACCATGTTTGTATCATATTACATACGCCACGTTACTCAAACCATTTACCCAAACCAACCACCATGTAAATTGTTCATGTATAAATCAATTGTCAAGTGTTATTGTGTAAACCATATCGAAATGTCTGTGTTCAATGTAAACCACCAAATGTGTATATCAATGTCAGAATGCTTATGTTTAATGTAGATCGTGTAATGTGTATCCCAAAATATATCATGTATGGTAAGTGAAATGTATCGACTAAACCATATGTAAAATGCACAAAAACAAGGCATTGAAGTAAAACATGGTTTAAATCAACGTTATGTTTTGTGGAACAAATGCATGCTACACAGATACAAACATTTATGCAGTATTGTGAAAATGCATACATCCAAGCCTTGAGACTGTGGCGATAAACCCTTAAACAAATTAAAGGTTTATCTAAGTTATGTATATCGAATTCGGTCATTCCTTTCAATCCAAACAAACCCAGGATTTCAGGAACGGGAGTTGTCAATTCCTATGGTACCACTACCTACTAACGAATGGCGTAGCTAATGTTAATGAATGTATTGTTCCATGTTAAACAAACCAAATGTCATACCGAAATGTAGGCATGTGATGAATAATTGTACTACGTACGCACACAATGGGCATACATAGCATAAAATGTAGTGTAAAATGATTTACTAAGTACGCACACAATGGGCATACATAGCATAAAAGTCATGTAAATCAATGTACTAGCATGCTCAGTCAACATACATAGCAGAAATGTAATGTAAAACAATGTACTAAGTACACACACAATGGGCATACATAGCATGAAGCGTAATGTAATGTACTAAGTACGCACACAATGGGCATACATAGCATGAAATGTAATGAAATCATGTACTATAATGTACTAACGAACATAGCAGGTATATGATGTGAAAACATGGAAAGCATGAAAGTAACAAGTAGGCACATGTGTTTCACCCCAAAACAGTTTGGAAAACAGTAAAAGATGGGGTTCTATGTACTCACCTGAGATTGCTTTGAAGTTCTTGTGTAATAATCACACAATGCTAGTGATCACGGAATATCAAACGACACCTAATAGGTAGCTATGTTAATATACCGGACCAAAATCGGAAGGATCGGATAGTATGTGGGTTCGTAAACCAAACGAGTATGGAGACTCGTGAAATATGGTTTAACAAAGCCTACATACTAAAATGAAACCTAACCTAAGTGCTTGCGACCCATTACGACCCGTTTAGGTAGCTTATGCTACCTTAACGCGTCGTTCGCGTAGAACGCGTTTGGAACGCCTAACATCGTGACCACAAGGTATAACCTCGGAAGGTTACAGCTATGGTCACCTAATATGTTTGGTCGGATCCTAATGAACGACCAAATGGGTCGGGTTCGAAAGTATAAGCGATGGTTTAGATCGCTTACCTTACGACCCTATATAAGCACTAAACTAAAAGTGACAAGCTAAGCATGTTAGAACATGCTTAACTAAGTTTAGAAAACAGGTTTGGCATCAAAACATACGGCTTTGATGCTCACGAGTAGTTTGGTTACAAAATACGCAAGAATGCGCATTTTGGCCGAAACTACAACTCGTCACTGAGCCTAGATAATGTGGTAATCAGTAGGTATAGTCGCTACGGACTATAACCATCGTGATCACGCTCACGTTATGAAGTTCCAATGAACTTCGTGTTGACCATAGGCTGGTCACGCAGAAAGTCAAACAAAACGTTGACTTTCGGACTCGAAAAGCGAATAAAAGAACGAAAGAACACTTACGAAGGGTCCCCGAAAGCTAATCTCGATCCAGGAGCTCAGGTATGAAGCAAAGGCCTCAACTTAGAGCTTTAGATCAGATTTTGTGGGTTTTTAACCAAAGGGGGGGGGGGGTATTTATAGGAAAAGTAAAACCGTTAGGATCGTTTCTTGAATATCGTGCCACGATCTTATGCGTACACTTGTCAAGATGTTGTGGTGGCTCAAAATGACCCTTAACTCCTGAGATTGTGAAAGGGCATTGCCCTTTAGGGTGTTTGAAAGGCTAATCTTCAGCCAAAAACAAGTTTCTGCATCTGTAGGGGCCACGCGGCCCGCGTTAGGATGCAGACAAAACTCAGGCGGGCCGCCTGGCTATGTCTGATCTGCACAAACTTTCAGAATTGGCAGTTTTGGTCCCTGTTGCATTTTTAAGCCATTTCCGACACTTCTAAAGCCCATAAAGCCAACTTTAAGGCCTTAAAATGATGCCTAAACATTGAGGACATGAAACATGCTCAAAAATATGTCGGGTGTTGGTTCGTTTGGCCGTACGATCGCGATGTTCGGTTAATTACGACGGAATGCGCATAAGTGCGAAAGACGATCCAAATGACGCGACGAATGGATTTTTCTCATGCCAAACACTAAGGCATAATATAAGGATGCTTACATAAATTTTTGGATGTCCGGATGTATTCAGAACGTAAGTTATGCGCGAAAGTGCAAACTTGTGCATTTTTTGACACTTTTAGCCCCTGAATGATCCAAAAGTTTGTTTTAGCATACCAAACCCCTCAAAGCCTATTTCTAACCTATGTAAAGGATATTTATGGTATGTTTAACTTATGGACACGTTCCGGAATGTTTGTTATAATTCAAATTGGCATACTTTCGCAGTTTGTCAAGTTTAGTCCCTGTAAGCGAATTAACTTGTTTTTGTCATACCAAAGCCTTCAAAACTTATTTCTAAGTTATGTAAAGGTTATTTAAGGTATGTTGAGTATATGTTGATGTTCCGGAGTATTTGTCGCATTTAAACTGAGTGCGTTTACGCACCAGTTTGCGTATAACTCTCCAGAAAGCGATGTAGAGTTTGAAATTGAACAAAAGTCAAAACATGAAAAATGTAAAACACAACCAAACAAACATTGGGATCAAATAACATTGTTTTATTGATAATAGAACTGTTCATAATGATTACAAGCACAAATGTTACATAGGCTAGGTTTCATTTTAGTATGTGGACTTTGTTTAACCATATCATATGAGTTCCAATACTCATTTGGTTTACGAAACCTCATACTATCCAATCCCCCGATTTAGGTCCGGTAATTTATGTAGTTATCTATATAGGGTACTGTTTGATTCTGTGATCCCTCTAGCTTTGCTTGGTTGTTGTTCAAGACTTCCAAGCACCCTCAAGTGAGTACATAGACCCCTCTTTTACTGTTTTCCAAACATTTTGGGGTGAAACACATGTGCCTACTTGTTACTTTCGTGCTTTTCATGTTTTCATATCATATACTTGTTATGTTCACTAGTACACTATTAGTACATGATTTCATTATGTTTTTGCTATGTATGTCCTTTGTTGCATACTTAGTACAATTGATTTACATTACCTTTTCATGCTATGTGTGTTCATCATACTAGTACATTGTTTTACATCACATCACATGCTATGTATGTTCATTTAGTTCATACTTAGTACATTCGCATCACATCACATGCTTACATTTTGATATGACAATTGGTTTGTTTAAATGGGACAATATACATTCATTAACATTGATCACGCCACTCGTTAGTAGGTAGTGGTACCATAGGAATTGACAACTCCCGTTCCCGACATCCTAGGTATGTTTGGATGGAAGGAATGACCGAATTCGACACACATTTACACAGATAGACCTTTAAATTCGTTTAGGGGTTTATCGCCACAATCGCAACGCTTGAATGTATGCATTTTCACAACACCGCATAGATGTTTGTATCAGTATAGCATGCATTTCCACAAAACATATCTTTGATTTAAACCAAGTTTTACTTCAATACTTTGTTTTATGCATTTTCACCAATGGTATAGTTGATGCATTTCGCTAGCCATACATATCAATTTTTGACATTGGTTATACATTACATGATTTACATTTGACACGTAAACATTTGACATGTTATTCAATACAATTGGCAATGGGTTTAAACATGAACATCATACATTGGTGGTTTTTTTGGGTAAAGTGATTTAAGTAATGAGGCGTGTGTAATATGATACAAGCATGGTGGATACGCCGCTGGTACTTCCTACATATAAGTGTTTGTATGATATTACATATCGCAGCGTTGTTTAAATCGTTTCAGTTTAGACATATAACATATTTTTCACAATACAATGTTTTACAAACAACTTATTTTATACAAACTCATTTTTACTTGGTTATTCGTTTAACCTTACATTACTCTTTTACATATCATCTACCTTATTATTGCTTTTCAAACATTTTATAAAAGCAAACACTTAAACTGGATTCATGACAAGTTTTCATTAAACATTTTCTTAAAACTAAGTCATGAATCCTATTTTCACAAAACCTATGTACTCGCCGGCATTTTTATGCTGATGTATTTTCACATGTGTTTCAGGTACAATAGTTGATGATATTTGATGATGATATTGATGCATGCTCACATAGGATTTGACGAGGCCTTAGTGACAACAAAAGATGCAAGACTAGTTAATTATGTTATATTTCTTGCTTGTTTTGACATTGTAACTCAGTTAATCAATAAAACAAAATTTCAAATTTCCATGTGTTATGAAACAATGATTCTGTTACAACACTCCCCGACGTTTCCGCCACGATTTGTTGTTTTACGTGGTCGGGGTGTGACATAAAAGTTGGTATCAGAGCGCATAGTTATAGGGAATTACGTTATTAGTAATGCTTTGACCTAGTCTATAACCTTCCTAGGACCCTAACGCAAGTTTACTTGCGTTTAGTCATAAAACAATACCGTCACCTATCCTTAGGCGACAACCACAACAAGAACATAAATTTCAAAACCGCTTTGAAAACTAATCACCTGTTCTAGGATGATTGATTACTAGGTTTTGAACCCTCTAAGTTTTCAAATCTCGTCAAAGTTTGGGTCTTATATTGTGAACACGTGCAAACTGGAAGGGTGAATGCCTGTACTCTAAGTTTTCTGTCTAAGGCTAGAGTGTTCGTACAAATCCGCAGTATCAGACCAGTCACTCATACCTGGGAACTCTTGGGGTGAGTGTTCACTTATAGGCAAGCATGTCTTCAGCGATACATTATTATGACCCGTTTGCTTTGATTTGTCACCATCTCATTTGTTTGCCTTAGGTAACAAACAAATGATCGCAATTCGTATGTATTGCCTTTCTGTTTTGCTTATCCGATAACATTTCATTTGTTGCTTCCTATGTCTTTCATTTTCTTCTAGAATGTCTCTTTACCTCAGCAACGGTCAAATGTCCGAGCAAGCAGCCAAACTTGCCCAGCAAATAGGCGAAGTAATTCTGAAGTCCGTGGATTTAGGTATTGCCATGTCTCGTCTCAAAAATGGAGCCACTCAAGAGTTACTGAGGAAAGTAGAAATCAAGCCTACACCAAAATCAAGGAAGCGTAAGGCTTCAAAGAAACCCACAGCAGTTGCACCTAATCCAGCAGGACCTAGCCAAGAGGCAACACCACCTGCTAAGAAGCAATACAAGGGAACGGCACCACTATGCGACAAATGTAACATGCATCACCAAGCTCACCTGCAGTGTCGTGTGTGTGTATCATGTGGGCGAATTAGTCACCTGGCAAGTACTTGTCAAATCAACCCAAGCCAAGGTGGTCCAAGTTAACCACAAGCCAACCCTATCCGAGCTCGTTTTCCACGTGGATCATGCTACAATTGTGGCGAAATGAGCCATTTCAGGAACAAATGCCCAAAGATTGTCAATGCAAATCCAACCCTTGGATGAGCATCTGGCCGCGCAAAGGATGTTGCTGTCTTATGCCTTTGTTTCTTTTGTTTTCTTATATTGTGAAAAAATCTGTTTTGTTCATAAATAAAAGTCGTTGTTCGCAATTCTGATATACAAATGTAGTTACATGTGTGTATGGCATTTCCCTATGATACCTACATCAAGGAGCTATGCTCTTTACAAACTACTCTTGTGATTCTCCCTTTTCAAGTGATCGCTCATGATTTCCTCGAAATTTTAAGTACTCGTTTCATTCTAGGAGACGAAGTACAAGAAATAAGGCAAAATTGTGAGTAATCGTGCTTTTTGCACATCTGTACCTTTGAATCCTTGGTTAGATAACTAAGGGTATTTTCAAATCTCATACCCATTACGTTCTGATTTTTCAACATGCATAACATAAGTTTTCAAAACAGCCTTCATGATTTCAAAAACATTTTGTATATAGTTCGAAAAGATTTTTAAATTAGTATATTTACCTAACATATCAAATGCATGATTTCAAAAGCATTGTCTATATTTTCAAAAACAACCTCCATGATTTCAAAAACATTGTCTATGTTTTCAAAAACAACCTTTATGATTTCAAAATGTTATTAATACAGTATAATTACTTATATCAAGTGCATGATTTCAAAAGCATCATTCATGTTTTCAAAAACCTTATACATAATTCCAAAATTCATCTCGCATGATTTTAAAACACTTTTATAAATATGCCTACCTAATACACCTACCTTATGATTTCAAAAGTATTATATATAAGGGTTCCAAAAACATTGAACACATTTTAGAACCCCATGCATAGTTTTCAAAATATTTTCCTCATACATTGACTTAACCTTCAAATTCCGCTTCATATGTCGCCTTGGCATATCTAGCATCTCAATTTCATAAGCATTTTTACTTCATGTTTTAACTTAAGCACATCCAGTGAAAGATTTCAAAACATCTTCAATTCCCAAAACCCATATGGGATCTTTTTATCTTCACAATTAGATCCTTGTGGATAATTGTCATTCAAATCAGAATCCTTAATTAGATTCCTTGTGTACCTTAGTTCGAACATTTCGGTTCCTTACAATCGAAATCGAATTTCCTCTTTATGATCTTTCTATCTTCATAGTTAGATTCTTGATAATGTTTAAAGTACCAAATGAAATCCACAGAATGGATTCCTAGTGTGCTTTAAATACTTGTGTGCATTTAGCAAAATCATAACAAATTTAAAATCAAGTCAAACAATTATGTGATTATGTGTTTATGCGTTTTGTGTTTTCTTTTATGCATTTTGTGTTTTTGTACACTCTGGATATTCGTTATCCAAATCCTCGTAGAACCTCTCATATCTTTATATGAGGGATTCGTAGTAGGACATTCAAAAAAGGTACAACCTTAAATCCTTATTGGGCTTCTATGTGATAGTCAAGACCCTTGGATTATATAGTACCATTCCATGATTCAAAAGAGACCCTTTGAGTGGTCTGGTCAAAAGATTGATTCAGAATCTGGTTAAGAATGACATGTGATGATATAAGCTGAAAAGACTCCTTGGTTGTCTATTTAAATCATCTATTGATTTAATTAAAAGGACCCTATGGTGGTCTAGCCACAATCATCACAAGTTTGTTCATTATTTTCTTCCCCTGCACATTATAAAATGCACTACGTGACTATGCAAGGAATTACGTAATTATGGATGCATACATAATTACGAAGTTCAGTGCATGGAAACCACAGTAAGACTTATTATGTGTAAGAACCGATAGTGGCAACAATAACGAAATGTGAACAATGTAATAGAGGTATGGTGGACGCACCAATAACGCTTTATATACTTGTATATAAGTGTCCCTCTTACATTGCAAGCATGATGATATTTAAAGTTACTAGAAGTTCAGGACTCTAACCAGTGTTGTTTGATCTTTTCAACCTCATGTTTCAAACTCTCACAAGTTTCCTCTAAATAAATTTAGGGACGAAATTTCCTGAAGCAGGGGAGACTGTGACACCTGTGTCACTTCAATCATCAAACAAATACCAAACCAATGAAATATTGTATTTCATACTTGGGATTTGTGTAAACATGTGTATCATTTTCACATATCAACTCTTGTTTGATTTCGGGCTTCAAATCGCTTTCTGGAAGGTTAAACGCGCACTAATGCGTAAATATAACCAGTTTAATGCAAAAAACACTCTAGAATAGTGACATAGGCTTAACATACCTTAATTAACCTTTACATAAATTAGAAATAAGTTTTGGAAGGTTTGGTGTGCCGAAATCAAGTCTATTCGCTTACAGGGACTAAATATGACAAACTGCGAAAGTATGCCAATCTGAACTATAACGAACATTCCAGAACATGATCATAAGTTAAACACACCCTAAATATCCTTTACATAGCTTAGAAATAGGATTTGAGGTGTTCGGTGTGCTAAAATAAACTTTCTAGTCATTCAGGGACTAAAAGCGTCAAAAAGTGCATAAGTTTGCATTTTCGCGCATAACTTACGTTCTGAATACTTCCGGACATCCAAAAATTTATGTAATCAATAAAATATTATGTTTTAATGATTGGCCTGTCAAAAATCCATTAGTCGCGCAATTTTGATCGTTTTTCGCGCTTATGCGCATTCTGTCGTAATTAAGCGAACATCGCGATCGTACGATCAAACGAACCGACATCCGGCATATTTTTGAGCATGTTTCATGTTCACAATGTTTAGGCATCATTTTAGGGCCTTAAGGTTGGCTTAACGGGCCTTAAACATGTCGGAAATGGCTTTAAACACATTCAGGGACTGAAACTGTCAAACTGCAAACTTGTTGTTGAACTGTGTTTCCCAGGTGGCCCGTGTAAGGCCTTGCACATGTTTACACGGGGCGCGAGGGCCACCCAGATATGCAGAATTGTTGCAAACAGCTGTTTACAGCTGTTATACCTGAATAAACCACTTGCAAATGGTTTTTGGAAAACAATGGACTGAATCTAGGGGCTCTAATGGTTTTGTAAAACAAAGGGCCCATGTGTACGGCCTAGATCGAAGCATGTTTCTCGATAAACGATCCTAACGGTTGTGCCATGCCTATATAAACCCAACCCATTTTCCTTCATTCCTCACATTTGATCTGATTCAAGCTCTCTAAGTGGAAGTATATGCTTCCTACCTGAGAGAGAATCGGAATCAAATCTTGCGGGGACCTTTTGTAAGTATTCTTTCGCGTTTTTTGTTCGTTTTAGCATTAAAGTCAAACTGTGTTTGACTTTTTGCATTGACCAGTTTATGGTCAACGCGAAGTTCGTTTGAACTTCATAACGTGAGCGTAATCACGATGGTTATAGTCCCTAGTAACTATACCTACTGATTACCACGTTATCTAGGCTCAGTGACGAGTCGTAGTTTCGGCCAAAATGTGTTTTCTCGCGTATTTTGTAACCAAACTACTCTAGATTATCAAAACCGTTTGTTTTGATACCAAACTTGTTCTCTAACTTAACTAAACATGTTCTAGCATGTTTAGCTCGTCACTTTCGAACCCCGACCCATTTGGTCGATCATTAGGATCCGACCAAACACTTTAGGTGACCATAGTTGTATAGGGAATAACCTTCCAAGGTTATACCTTATGGTCACGTCGTTTAAGTAGTTTTTATGATAGGTAGTTTATATGCCTTAGGTAAATTACCAAAATACCCTTTTTACGCATAAATTCATTTTAAGCATATGTAATCTAAATTTTGACATCTAAACTGATGAAGTAACTATATTAGGCATGTTAAGGCATATTTTACTTGTCATAGGACTAGTTAAGCGGTCCGAACACGTTTTATGCAAACGACGCGTTAAAGTAGCATAAGCTACCTAAACGGGTCGTAATGGGTCGTAAGCACTTAGGCTAGGTATCATTTTAGTATGTGGGCTTTGTTTAACCATATCATATGAGTTCCAATACTCATTTGGTTTACGAAACCTCATACTATCCAATCCCCCGATTTAGGTCCGGTTATTTATGTAGTTATCTATATAGGGTGTCGTTTGATTCCGTGATCCCTCTAGCATTGCTTGGTGGTTGTTCAAGACTTCTAAGCACCCTCAAGTGAGTACATAGACCCCTCTTTTACTGTTTTCCAAACATTTTGGGGTGAAACACATGTGCCTACTTGTTACTTTCGTGTTTTTCATGTTTTCATATCATATACTTGCTATGTTCACTAGTACACTATTAGTACATGATTTCATTATGTTTTTTCTATGTATGTCCTTTGTTGCATACTTAGTACAATTGATTTACATTACCTTTTCATGCTATGTGTCACACCCCCAAAATCCACCTGCAGAGTATCACCGCTTGGGAGCGCGACTGACCAGGATCAAGCCATCAATCATACCGAACATAGCATTTAATAATAAAAATAGATAATGTAATTCAACAAGACATGATTGATGTTCAAAACCAAACATTTGTTTAAGTAGCGGAAGCATGTAAGTAAACCCAACATAAATAATAATGTAATGTCATAAGTGTTTAAAGAAACAATCACAATCCAAGCCCACAACGACCAGCTCCTCCCTGTGCAAGTTCCATGTACCTAACGACCTGCAAGGCATGTAACAGGGGATCAACAACTAGTTGAGCGAGTTCACAGACAGTAAATGCGTGATAGTAAGTTCGTTTGTAACAGGTGGCACTACTGGGCCGTTAGTACGTTCTATTGGTGGGGGCTTCCCATGTTGTATAACCACTAGACTACTCGTAACCATAAGTATCCTTCACGACCGAGGATAGTAGTAAGTATAAATACACGTAGGTTTTACGTGAGTATCCTTCACAACCGAGGATAGTAATAAGTATAAGTACACGTAGGTTTTACGTGAGTATCCTTCACAACCGAGGATAGTAATAAGTGTAAGTACACGTAGGTTTTACGTGAGTATCCTTCACAACCGAGGATAGTAATAAGTATAAGTATACGTAGGTTTTACGTATGTGTCCTGCACAACCGAGGACGATGGTATGGTAGTCTAGTAACAGTGTATGTACGAATCTAGTCAATCTCTTTCCTTTAATCCCATTCCCAAGCCCTTGGGAATCCCATGCCTTAGTAAGGGTGTGAACTCACCTTGGTTTGCTCGGTATGCTTAACTATGTGCTTGCAAATAGATCAATCAAGTCCTATAGTATGCATGTACACTTGATCAGTTCATGTTCGTAATGTTTCATATGCAATTAATACCACCAAGTACGTTCGACCATCAATATCATGTATCATGCATCAGTTAATCACACTAATACGATCCCTGTTTCTCATCAAGACTCTCTCAATTTAATCTAACAATAGCATCCGCGCGTAGCGGGATTAATACACCTTGCTTAGATCACAAGCGCTTCAGAGTTAATCATATTTAACATATATAACATATTGGTCATGTTTAACATTCATAGCATATTAAACAACGTTAGTGGCTTAGTAACTAACTTTCATGTCTTAACAGATCTAATCGCCAACCAGCATACAATTTAAGGTCTCACATTAATTCTACACAGCATAAACAAAGCCTTGCCCTTTTTAAAAGTCAGACAAGTGTTGGGGGGGGGGGTTTCCCCTGTTCAAACTCGGATAGCGCATGAAAACATGTCACATACTCAGACAAAGGTAATGGAGGGTTAAAGTTCGGACCAAGGGGATTGTTTCCCTACAAAGAAACTCGGACTAGGGGGATTAGGCCTTTAAAGTTCGGACCACCCCCTTGTAACATAAAAAGGTCGGACCTAAGGGACATAATGTCAAAAAGTCGGACCAAGAGGACATGGGGTTAAAACTCAGACCCTAGGTCATGAAACTCGGACCTGATTCACTAAAGAGAACTCGGACATATCAACTTCCAGAAACTCGGACAACATAATCAAGCAAAGGTCGGACCCCTTTGCTTAATTAAAGTCGGACCTATGTTTTCCTCAAACAAAACTCGGGTAACACAAGTGTTAAGAAGCTCGGACTAGAGGACAAGTTTATACTCGGACCATGGCAAGTTACAAAGGTCGGACCATGTTTGATTAAGAACTCGGACATCTATAATGTGCTATGAAACTCGGACTTGTGCGTTTGTTTAAAACTCGGATCAAAATCCTTCCTTATGATAAAACTCAGACAATTATATCAATCTAAAACTCTGACTAACACAAGTGCGTGAATTTCAATCTTTGCACAGAATCAAGGCATCAGTTACAACTTTTCATTCATACGAACAAAACCCTACTTCATACTTTCTTACTGCAGAATCAATACGACAAACAATATTCCTTCATATCATGCATCAACATTATCAAGAAATCGATTGTACAACTAGTCACTCATCTTTATCACAATAATTAGAATCAAATTAAAACACAGAACCATCAAATCATAGCTAGGGTTTACAAGTATCTCAATAACCAAGAGTTGATACAATCAAACAATCAATAGGCAATAATCAACAAACAATTACCTTGAATGATTCTAGAGAAAATGTGGAAATCAAAGTGATGAATGTCTTGCCAATGATAATGGTGATGATTGCTAGAGAAAAGTACGTGCTTGGATTTTTGTGAGAATGATTAGTGAACAAAGGATTAGGGTTAAGTATAATTTAGGTTTCACTAATTACTCTATACCACCCTAAGTATTATATTTTGCACAAGCACACCATCTCATCACTATTTCACAGTTTCACCACCAAGTTTATATATTTGTCAAGTCTTTCACAATTAACAAACAACCATGCACAATCACACAATACGATTCGTTGCATCAAAACGTATACAATTCCATAGCAATCAATTGTGCAAATAAACAGCTAAACAATACATGAACGTGCAATAAATGCGAAATAGAAATCTTGGAAATTCGAGTTGTCACATTATCCCCAACTTAAAAGAAATTTCGTCCCGAAATTTAGCATGCGGTTACTGAGGAAGCTAGGTAAGTTATGTCGTTCACTGGTTTTCCTGGGGTGTCACATCATCCCCCCGTTGATTTGGGATTTCGTCCCGAAATTCCGCAGTAGTAGCTTCAGCCTCAGTAGTGGATGCATTGGTTCCGAATAACTGGGGGTACTTTTCTTTCATTTGGTCTTCGCGTTCCCAGGTGTACTCTAGGCCACGTCGGGAGTTTCAACGTACTCGAACAAGAGGGATTCTCTTGCTTTTGAGGACCTTAACATCCCGGTCCGTGATTTCAACTGGCTCCTCGATGAACTGCAACCGCTCGTCGATAGTGAGTTCCTTAAAAGGGGGTCTCATCTGACAGGCACTTCTTCAGATTCGACACGTGAAATACATTGTGAACTGCACCGAGTTCAGCTGGTAGGTTTAACTTGTAGGCCACTTTGCCTATTTTCTCAATGATCTCGAACGGTCCAACATACCGTGGATTGAGCTTACCTCGTTTACCAAATCGAACCACACCCTTCCAGGGTGAGACTTTTAGTAAAACCCGGTCCCCGACCTGAAATTCCAACGGTTTCCTGCGCTTATCCGCGTATGCTTTCTGACGGTCGCGTGCTGCCGCCATGCGTTGTCGTATTTGTGCAATCTTTTCTGTGGCGTCCACTACAATCTCTGGACCCGTGATCTGACTATCCCCCACCTCTGCCCAACAGAGAGGTGACCGGCATTTACGTCCGTACAATGCCTCGAATGGAGCGGCTTGTATGCTGGTGTGATAACTGTTATTATACGAAAACTCCACCAAAGGGAGATGTTTTTCCCAGCCGTTGCCGAAATCGATAACACACGCTCGAAGCATGTCTTCTAGAGTTTGAATCGTGCGCTCAGACTGCCCATCCGTCTGAGGGTGATATGCTGTGCTCATGTCTAAACGAGAGCCAAACGCTTTGTGCATCGCTTGCCATAGTTCTGACGTGAATCGTGCATCCCGATCCGAAATGATGGAGGTGGGCACCCCGTGCCTCGAAACAACTTCTTTAAGATAAACGTCTGCGAGAGTGGAGAACTTATCCGTTTCCTTAATAGCCAGGAAATGTGCAGACTTGGTGAGTCGATCCACGATCACCCATATGGTATCATTCCCACGCTGGGATCTAGGTAGGCCTGTAACAAAATCCATGGAAATTTCTTCCCATTTCCATTGCGGTATCTTGGGTTGCTGAAGTAGACCCGCTGGTTTTTGATACTCCACTTTGACTTTTGCACATGTCAAACACTTGCCAACGTAAGTCGCTATGTGGGCCTTCATGCTAGGCCACCAATATGTAGTTCTGATGTCGTGATACATTTTATCTGAACCTGGATGTATCGAGTAGCGAGACTTATGAGCTTCATCCATCACAAGTTCTCGTAAACCGCCGTATAGTGGGACCCAAATACGCCCCGTGACATAATAGGCACCGTCTTCCTTTTGTTCCAATTGTTGCCTTGAGCCGCGTAAGGCTTCAGCTTTGACGTTTTCGGGCTTTAATGCTTCCATCTGAGCAGTTCGTATCTGTGCAGGAAGACTGGACTGAATAGTGAGCTGCAAGGCTCGTACGCGTCTAGGTAGAGTGTCTTTCCGACTGAGAGCGTCAGCCACAACATTGGCCTTGCCTGGATGGTACTTGATGGCGCATTCGTAATCATTAAGTAACTCGACCCATCGTCGTTGACGCATGTTCAATTCCTTCTGCTTGAAGATATGCTCGAGACTCCTGTGATCGGTGTAAATTGTGCACTTGGTACCGTACAGGTAGTGTCGCCATATCTTAAGCGCGAAAACAACAGCTCCCAGCTCTAAATCGTGCGTCGTGTAGTTCCGTTCATGAACCTTGAGTTGACGAGAGGCGTAGGCAACAACTTTATCCCGCTGCATCAATACACAACCAAGCCCCTGTATCGATGCGTCACAATAAACCACGAAGTCATCCGTGCCCTCGGGCAGTGAGAGAATAGGTGCGCTGCATAGTCTATCCTTCAGGTACTGAAAGGCCGTTTCTTGTGTGTTACCCCAACGATAGGTAACACCTTTCTGTGTCAACATAGTAAGCGGCTGCGCGATCTTGGAGAAGTCTTTGATGAATCGTCTGTAATACCCCGCCAAACCCAAGAATTGGCGTATTTCCGTTGGTGTACGCGGTGCAGGCCAGTTCCTGATCGAATCTACCTTGGATGGATCGACATGAATCCCATCCCTGTTCACCACATGGCCTAAGAAGTGGACTTCACGAAGCCAGAAGTCGCATTTTGAAAACTTGGCGTACAGTTGTTCCTTTCGTAGAAGTTCCAAGATAAGTCGTAAGTGCTGCTCGTGTTCCTCCTGACTCTTGGAGTAGATCAGAATGTCGTCGATGAAGACAATGACGAACTTGTCTAGATAGGGTTTGCACACTCTGTTCATAAGATCCATGAATACTGCCGGCGCGTTCGTAAGCCCGAAAGGCATGACTAGAAACTCGTAATGGCCGTAGCGAGTTCTGAATGCTGTCTTAGAGACGTCCTCATCCCGGACTCTCAGCTGATGATACCCTGACCTTAGATCAATCTTGGAATAGTAACTCGACCCTTGCAACTGGTCGAATAAGTCGTCTATACGAGGAAGAGGATAACGGTTCTTCACTGTGACTTTGTTCAGTTCGCGGTAATCGATGCACATCCTAAAAGTGCCATCCTTCTTTTTCACGAATAATACTGAAGCTCCCTAAGGCGAAGAGCTTGGACGAATAAAGCCCTTATCCAAGAGCTCTTGTAGTTGCTTAGACAGTTCTTCCAGTTCAGTTGGAGCTAAACGATACGGTGCGCGAGCTATAGGTGCTGCTCAAGGAGCTAGCTCGACTTGAAACTCGACCTGGCGATGGGGCGGTAGACCAGGTAAATCTTCAGGAAACACCTGAGGAAATTCGCGTACAACTGGAATATCCTCTATTGTTTTCTCTTTCGAAGCTGCATCAGTAACCAGTGCCAAGATAGCAGTATGACCCTTTCGTAAACATTTCTGAGCCTTCAAGAAAGAGATGATGCCAACCACAGCACCACTCTTGTCGCCTTGAACTTCGAGAGGTTCCTTACCTGAACGAGGAATACGAATGATCTTCTCCTTACATAGAATCTCTGCCTGCTGCTTAGATAACCAATCCATGCCGATGACGATGTCGAAACTACCCAAAACTATAGGAATAAGGTCGATGGAGAAAGTCTGACCCGCTAGAACGATGCTACAGCCCTTGACTACATGCGTGGCTTCTACGCTTTTACCATTTGCTAGTTCTACGACATGTTTGGTGTTTAGGGGTGTTGGTGTACGTTTTAACAATTTACTCATTTTCAAAGACATATAACTCGTATCCGCACCCGAATCAAACAAAACAGTAACATAAATATCGTCGAGAAGAAACTTACCCATGACGACGTTGGGATCATTTCTGGCATCACCCTGCCCCAACACAAACGCACGACCCCTTGCTTCATTGCCGTTGTTGTTCCCACCATTGTTGTTGTTGTTGCCATTACCCTGATTGTTGTTATTGTTGTTGTTGTTCTGGTTCCTGTTCAGCTGAGGGCAGTGCCTTTTGAAGTGACCCTTTGCACCGCAATGAAAACACCCTTTGTTGCCCTGCTGTTGATTCTGCTGTGCTGGTGGCTGCTGCTGATTCTGATTCGCAGGTCGAGGGCTTCTACAATCTTTGGCCTCATGACCCATCTTGAGGCATCTTTGACAGCGACCCTTGTTACACCGGCCACTGTGGTGTCTGTTGCAGGTGTTACACTTTGGGAGGTTTCCTCGATATCCCCCCTGCCTGTGACTGCCTGAAGAATGCTGACTGGGACTCTGGTAACTGTCAGTCTTTCGCTGCTGAACCTGAGACTGAACTGAAGCTGATCCCTTGCTAGAATCCCATTCCCATTTTCTCTTATTGTCACTGGGAGTAGCAAGTGTAGTAGAAGCAGTAGCGGTAGCAGTAGCGCTGATACGTTTTGGCAGTCTGTTCTGATCCACTGCCTGATCTGTGATGCGGTGAGCAAGGCGCTGAATAGCCTGAATGTTGTCAAGATTGGCCGATGTTACGTGGCTCTGGATTTCTGGCACCAAACCCTTGAGGTACAACTCGATGCGCTTGTATGGAGGGTCCACCATAGTTGGACATAGCACAGCCAACTCGTTCGACCTCTTGGTATAAGCCTCGATTTCTGACCCAGTCATTTTCAAATGATACAGCTCATCTTCCAACTTATGAATATCTTCCCCAGTGCAGTATTCGCGTTTAATCAGTTCCTTGAAATCATTCCAAGGGGTGGCATTAGCAGCTGCCAACCCTAGGATCTGCACTTGCGCGTTCCACCAAGTTAACGCGATCCCTTCCAAAGTACCAGTGGCATACTTAACCCTGCGAGCCTCAGGGCATTCACACATCTCGAACACAGACTCGAGCTTTTCAAACCAGTGGAGGAGTCCAACCGCTCCTTCAGTGCCACTAAACGTGCTAGGACGACAATCCATGAAGTTCTTGAAGGTACACACAGGTTGCTGAACGTGTTGACCTAATGTGTATGAACAGAATGAGGTTAAACATAAGAGTTGATTAGGAACGTAGGATCTAAAGATCCTAGAATGAGTTACGACTGCAGGGTATACCTCCTGCGTTTGCAGCTGCAAGTGCCGCAGCAACTTGTTCTTGAATGAGAGCCGCCAACTGGGCTTGAGTCATGTTCACACGTCCGGACATGATCTTCATAGTAAAGGTAAAATAAGTGAGATTGGTTCGCGAGTAGTGCGATGACAGAAGAGTGTAAGCACACAAGTGTGTTCAAGCAATAACAAGTAGTGAGTAATGTTATCTAAGCATACTACGAGCAAAGTTCTATGCAATTCTAGCATGTAGGCAATAAACATAAACCTTAGTACCTAGGATGTCGAGTCTTGCACGTGGAGCGAAGCGTCGTTGTGGATCGTTGAGAGCACTGTTCTGGTTATAGTCTGGTTTTAATAAAAACGTTTTCCCATATTAAAACCAAGTTCTCTATAACCAATGGCTCTGATACCAATCTGTCACACCCCCAAAATCCACCTGCGGAGTATCACCGCTTGGGAGCGCGACTGACCAGGATCAAGCCATCAATCATACCGAACATAGCATTTAATAATAAAAATAGATAATGTAATTCAACAAGACATGATTGATGTTCAAAACCAAACATTTGTTTAAGTAGCGGAAGCATGTAAGTAAACCCAACATAAATAATAATGTAATGTCATAAGTGTTTAAAGAAACAATCACGATCCAAGCCCACAACGACCAGCTCCTCCCTGTGCAAGCTCCGTGTACCTAACGACCTGCAAGGCATGTAACAGGGGATCAACAACTAGTTGAGCGAGTTCACAGAAAGTAAATGCGTGATAGTAAGTTCGTTTGTAACAGGTGGCACTACTGGGCCGTTAGTACGTTCTATTGGTGGGGGATTCCCATGTTGTATAACCACTAGACTACTCGTAACCATAAGTATCCTTCACGACCGAGGATAGTAGTAAGTATAAATACACGTAGGTTTTACGTGAGTATCCTTCACAACCGAGGATAGTAATAAGTATAAGTACACGTAGGTTTTACGTGAGTATCCTTCACAACCGAGGATAGTAATAAGTGTAAGTACACGTAGGTTTTACGTGAGTATCCTTCACAACCGAGGATAGTAATAAGTATAAGTATACGTAGGTTTTACGTATGTGTCCTGCACAACCGAGGACGATGGTATGGTAGTCTAGTAACAGTGTATGTACGAATCTAGTCAATCTCTTTCCTTTAATCCCATTCCCAAGCCCTTGGGAATCCCATGCCTTAGTAAGGGTGTGTACTCACCTTGGTTTGCTCGGTATGCTTAACTATGTGCTTGCAAATAAATCAATCAAGTCCTATAGTATGCATGTACACTTGATCAGTTCATGTTCGTAATGTTTCATATGCAATTAATACCACCAAGTATGTTCGACCATCAATATCATGTATCATGCATCAGTTAATCACACTAATACGATCCCTGTTTCTCATCAAGACTCTCTCAATTTAATCTAACAATAGCATCCGCGCGTAGCGGGATTAATACACCTTGCTTAGATCACAAGCGCTTCAGAGTTAATCATATTTAACATATATAACATATTGGTCATGTTTAACATTCATAGCATATTAAACAACGTTAGTGGCTTAGTAACTAACTTTCATGTCTTAACAGATCTAATCGCCAACCAGCATACAATTTAAGGTCTCACATTAATTCTACACAGCATAAACAAAGCCTTGCCCTTTTTAAAAGTCAGACAAGTGTTGGGGGGGGGGGGGTTTCCCCTGTTCAAACTCGGATAGCGCATGAAAACATGTCACATACTCAGACAAAGGTAATGGAGGGTTAAAGTTCGGACCAAGGGGATTGTTTCCCTACAAAGAAACTCGGACTAGGGGGATTAGGCCTTTAAAGTTCGGACCACCCCCCTTGTAACATAAAAAGGTCGGACCTAAGGGACATGATGTCAAAAAGTCGGACCAAGAGGACATGGTGTTAAAACTCAGACCCTAGGTCATGAAACTCGGACCTGATTCACTAAAGAGAACTCGGACATATCAACTTCCAGAAACTCGGACAACATAATCAAGCAAAGGTCGGACCCCTTTGCTTAATTAAAGTCGGACCTATGTTTTCCTCAAACAAAACTCGGGTAACACAAGTGTTAAGAAGCTCGGACTAGAGGACAAGTTTATACTCGGACCATGGCAAGTTACAAAGGTCGGACCATGTTTGATTAAGAACTCGGACATCTATAATGTGCTATGAAACTCGGACTTGTGCGTTTGTTTAAAACTCGGATCAAAATCCTTCCTTATGATAAAACTCAGACAATTATATCAATCTAAAACTCTGACTAACACAAGTGCGTGAATTTCAATCTTTGCATAGAATCAAGGCATCAGTTACAACTTTTCATTCATACGAACAAAACCCTACTTCATACTTTCTTACTGCAGAATCAATACGACAAACAATATTCCTTCATATCATGCATCAACATTATCAAGAAATCGATTGTACAATTAGTCACTCATCTTTATCACAATAATTAGAATCAAATTAAAACACAGAACCATCAAATCATAGCTAGGGTTTACAAGTATCTCAATAACCAAGAGTTGATACAATCAAACAATCAATAGGCAATAATCAACAAACAATTACCTTGAATGATTCTAGAGAAAATGTGGAAATCAAAGTGATGAATGTCTTGCCAATGATGATGGTGATGATTGCTAGAGAAAAGTACGTGCTTGGATTTTTGTGAGAATGATTAGTGAACAAAGGATTAGGGTTAAGTATAATTTAGGTTTCACTAATTACTCTATACCACCCTAAGTATTATATTTTGCACAAGCACACCATCTCATCACCATTTCACAGTTTCACCACCAAGTTTATATATTTGTCAAGTCTTTCACAATTAACAAACAACCATGCACAATCACACAATACGATTCGTTGCATCAAAACGTATACAATTCCATAGCAATCAATTGTGCAAATAAACAGCTAAACAATACATGAACGTGCAATAAATGCGAAATAGAAATCTTGGAAATTCGAGTTGTCACACTATGTATGTTCATCATACTAGTACATTGTTTTACATCACATCACATGCTATGTATGTTCATTTAGTTCATACTTAGTACATTCGCATCACATCACATGCTTACATTTTGATAAGACATTTGGTTTGTTTAAATGGGACAATATACATTCATTAACATTGATCATGCCGCTCGTTAGTAGGTAATGGTACCATAGTAATTGATAACTCCCGTTCCCGACATCCTAGGTATGTTTGGATGGAAGGAATGACCGAATTCGACACAAATTTACACAGATAGACCTTTAAATTCGTTTAGGGGTTTATCGCAACAGTCGCAAGGCTTGAATGTATGCATTTTCACAACACCGCATAGATGTTTGTATCAGTATAGCATGCATTTCCACAAAACATATCTTTGATTTAAACCAAGTTTTACTTCAATACTTTGTTTTATGCATTTTCACCAATGGTATAGTTGATGCATTTCGCTAGCCATACATATCAATTTTTGACATTGGTTATACATTACATGATTTACATTTGACACGTAAACATTTGACATGTTATTCAATACAATTGGCAATGGGTTTAAACATGAACATCATACATTGGTGGTTTTACTTCAATACTTTGGTTTGTGCATTTTCACCTATGGTATAGTTGATGCATTTCGCTAGCCATACTGTCACACCCCCAATTTACCACCTAGGGAGTGTCCCTGTGAGGCGTGTGACGACTAGCAATGAGCCACCAATTACATTGAATCACAAGTTTGAAATAAAGTTCCATCATTTAAGAATACTGAAATCCCAAACATAAGTTGTTCAAAAACCATAGGTTCAGCGGAAGCGTTAATGTATCATACTGTAAATACTATTCAAACAACCACAATAAATAAATGTCTGATAACTAAGTTCATTAATGTAACCATGACCACTCTCGCCCTCCAGCCAGCAAGTTCCTGTGTTCCCAGTACCTAAGGACCTGCGAGCATGTAACACACGTATCAGACAAAGCTGGCGAGTTCACAGTTTTAGAAAACGTTTGTTACCCGTTGTATGTAAAACAGTTCAATAATCAACGCAAATAATATTGTTAATATCTCAATTCCGAACAATGACGGCTCCTGAAATACACGACTGCCCTTCCCACGTACTCCTATCTAGTACTGGGCCAGACTGGGTCATTAGTTCACCTCCGTCCTCTACAGGCACGGGGTGAGGGTGCCAAACCTAAGTAGCGCTACTAACTAATACCCGATGAGGGACTTACAAAAGATGATAGGTGAGAATATTAACCAATATACCCGTTTTTACCCAAGGACTTATCCCCCCCCATGGGATACCCACTGACTGTCCCCAACCACTGGGACGCATGCTCGAATGTAGTGAACTCACCTTTGGGTTGCTCGGTAGGACTAGATATTCGTGTACTTTCACAGTTAATCACCCAAGACCTATTATGGTTACCGAATATAATTAATCTCATGGACACAAGATCACGTATTCAACACACACATCCCACATATTGCATATAACCACATCACACAACGTTATGCACAATAAATATTCAAGTCACAGATCATTACGCATCATTACACAGTCGACTAACAACATTTAACAGTTTGTTACATGATTCAAATTTTGGTGCTGCCCATGGGTTCTAACAACATCATAGAGCATATGGCCCTTCAGGCCCAATATCGACTTAATGATCCAGCAAATGTTAATATCCATTTTCAACACCTAGATTTGTACAGTCCATTAGACCTCGGCCAAAAACATACACGTATTAATCCGTTTCCAGCCTACCCTACCCATACGCAGCCCAGCTATCGTTTACAACCCAAGTAAGTATGCCACACCAAACCGTTGTATAACCGAAAGCATAGAATAACTAGTTTCATGTATATAATAGACTTACTATGTGGCTATACAAAAGAAAGCATGTGGGGACCCCACATATCATGTGCGCCGCCCACCAAGATGATCACATGATCAGATCATCATTGTCACTTCATATATATTTCACTTTGAATTCATGTCTTTGATAACTATCACCACATGATGTGGGTTTTGAGGTCCAATTAAAAGAAAGGGTTGTGAGGTCCAATTACCTTTTGTGAGTCCTGACCTATTCAAGACCCCACATGTTATCTCGATTCTAACTTCAACAACTAAGCATAATCTCATTAATTACTTCACACAAGCACATGATTTGATTAGACATATGTATAGGGTTTGACTATATTGACAATATTATTAATACAACATCATGCAAAGAAACATCAAATATTATTAATCCTAGCAAGTATCACAAGAAACTCAAATAATTAATGAGTGTTTACTAACCTGTCGATGTGTAGAACAAAACACAAATATTGGTGTTCAAGAGAAAGGGCTTCGGTCAAAGGGGATGGGATCTGCCGTCGCCAAAATAGAGAAGAGGGTAGGGTTTGTTGTGATTTAATATTGTGATAATGCGATCTTTGAAAAGAAGTTACGTAGTCCCCTAATTATAATGTCAATCAACAAGTGAAGTGGGCCGGACTCCACTGTGGGATCCTACCCGCACCAATGATCCAACAGAGAACCCCCTACACGTACAAGTCTACTCACACACGTTACACGTCAAACGCGTTAATAAAAGTTACGAACGTTTGCTAGAGTATACCAACACGGAACATATAACACATGAAAGAGAACTAACGAGAAGTTAAGATCACAAGTTAAAATGTTACCAACCATGAAGGTTCGGGTTATCACATATACTATCCAAACGAGAACTAGTGTGCGGCTCAACGATACATTTAACATCTACGGTGGCCCACTCCACACAATCAATCATTCTCATTTACGTTTAGACTTAATAAATTATTATCGCAACGTTAACATGGCGAGAACGTAGCTAAAGGAAAAAGGAAATCAAGATCACAAGACTGAAAGGCACAAACCTTGAAATTTTGGGTTGTCACATCATCCCCAACTTGAAAGAAATTTCGTCCCGAAATTTGACAAGTGGGCACGAAGAAGTGAAGTGATAATCAGAATTGTTGCGGATTTTGCTCAGGTGCTACATCATCCCCAACTTGAAGAGGAATTTCGTCCCGAAATTCGCCAGTTTTGCTTGACTCTGCTTTGTCTTTGGGAAAGAGGTGAGGGTACTTTAGTTTCATCTGATCCTCGCGCTCCCACGTGAACTCCGGTCCACGTCTTGAGTTCCAACGAACCCTAACGATGGGAATACGACTGTGTTTACGCACTTTGATCTCACGGTCCATGATCTCGATGGGTTCTTCAACAAACTGCAGCTTGTCGTCGATCTTTAACTCTTGAAAAGGTACCGCTAATGGGTCGTCAGCATAACACTTCTTTAACTGTGATACATGGAATACGTCGTGAACATTACCCAGTTCAGTAGGTAACTCCAACCTATAAGCCACCTTACCGATACGTTCCAGAACCTTAAACGGCCCAACATAACGTGGGTTCAGCTTGCCACGTTTCCCAAAGCGTACAACCCCTTTCCACGGTGAAACTTTCAGCATGACTCGGTCATTCACTTCAAACACTACCTCTTTGGCACGCTTGTCTGCATAGGCCTTCTGGCGGTCACGAGCAGCTGCCATACGCGCTCTGATTTTCACGATCATATCTGAAGTTTCGAGTACCATTTCAGGACCTGTGATCTGACTATCACCCACCTCAGCCCAGCAGAGGGGTGAACGGCACTTCCTCCCATACAGTGCCTCAAATGGTGCCGCTTTGATACTGGTGTGGTAGCTGTTGTTGTAGGAGAACTCTACCAACGGCAAGTGCTTCTCCCATCCTTTCCCAAAATCAATAACGCATGCTCGCAGCATATCCTCTAGCGTCTGAATAGTGCGTTCACTCTGACCATCCGTTTGTGGGTGATAGGCCGTGCTCATATCGAGACGTGAGCCGAACGACTTATGCATAGCCTGCCATAACTCCGAAGTAAAACGAGGATCTCGATCAGAAATAATAGAAGTCGGCACCCCGTGCCTAGAAACCACCTCTTTAAGGTACACTGTTGCGAGCTGCGAATACTTATCTGTCTCCTTGATCGCTAGGAAGTGTGCTGACTTTGTGAGACGGTCGACAATCACCCATATAGTATCGTTCCCAGCCTGTGTTCTAGGTAACCCCGTAACAAAATCCATAGCGATCTGTTCCCATTTCCACATGGGTATCTCAGGCTGCTGAAGTAGACCCGAAGGTTTCTGGTACTCTGCCTTGACTCTAGCACAGGTCAAACACTTACCCACGTAGGTGGCAATAATAGCTTTCATGTTCGGCCACCAATACAAAACCTTGAGGTCCTAGTACATCTTATCGGACCCTGGATGAATAGAATATCGTGACTTGTGTGCTTCGTCCATCACAAGCTCTCGAAGATCACCAAATGAAGGAACCCATATTCGTTCCATGAAGTAGTAGATATCGTCAGACCGTTGCTCGAACTTCTTCTTGTGTAGACCTCGTAATCCTTCAGCTTCGATATTTTCTTCCTTTAATGCTTCAATCTGAGCCGAACGAATCCGAGCAGGTAAATCAGAGTGAATAGTAAGCTGTAGGCCACGAATACGCTTCGGCTTTGGTTCCTTGCGGCTGAGAGCATCTGCTACAACGTTAGCTTTACCCGGGTGGTACTTGATGGCACACTCGTAATCATTGAACAACTCTACCCAACGACGCTGACGCATATTCAATTCTCTCTGGTTGAAGATATGCTGAAGGCTCTTGTGATCAGTATAGATGGTGCATTTCGTGCCGTATAGATAATGCCTCCAAATCTTCAGTGCAAAGACCACTGCTCCTAACTCCAAGTCGTGTGTCGTGTAGTTTTTCTCGTGTACTTTCAACTGACGAGAAGCATAAGCTATCACCTTCTCGCGTTGCATCAACACGCAACCGAGACCCTGAATCGAAGCATCACAATAAACCACGAAATCCTCGGTACCATCTGGTAGAGATAGAATTGGCGCGCTGCATAATTTTTGTTTCAAAAGCTGGAAAGCATCCTCCTGTTTCGTTCCCCAAGAGTAAACTACCTTCTTCTGCGTTAATGAGGTGAGTGGCTGAGCAATCTTCGAGAAGTTCTGAATAAAGCGACGATAATACCCTGCTAGACCGAGAAATTGCCGCACCTCCGAAGGATTCCTTGGTGCCGCCCAATTTCTAATGGCGTCGATCTTGGCAGGATCCACATGTATGCCCATCTCATTAACTATGTGCCCCAGAAAATGTACCTCCCGTATCCAAAAATCACACTTAGAAAATTTCGCATACAACTGCTCCCTCCTCAGGAGTTCTAGGATAAGGCGTAGATGCCGTTCGTGATCCTCCTTGTTCTTGGAGTAAATTAGGATGTCGTCAATAAAAACGATAACGAAGTCATCAAGGTATGGCTTGCACACGCGGTTCATGAGGTCCATGAAGACCGCTGGTGCGTTGGTTAACCCGAATGGCATAACCAAGAACTCATAGTGACCGTATCGCGTCCGAAACGCGGTTTTGGGAACGTCTTCTTCCCTGACTCGCACTTGATGGTAACCCGACCTTAAGTCGATCTTGGAGTAAAAACTTGACCCTTGCAGCTGGTCAAACAAGTCGTCGATACGAGGTAAAGGATAACGGTTTTTGATTGTCATCTTGTTGAGCTCGCGATAATCTATACACATTCGTAAGGACCCATCCTTCTTCTTCACAAATAAGACTGGAGCTCCCCAGGGGGAGGAGCTAGGTCGGATGAAACCCCTATCCAACAGCTCTTGGAGTTGGTTTGATAGTTCCTGCAGTTCTCCTGGCGCAAGACGATAAGGAGCACGAGCAACCGGGGCTGCCGCTGGGGCGAGGTCGATCTGGAATTCCACCTGACGATGTGGAGGTAACCCAGGGAGTTCCTCAGGAAATACGTCAGGATATTCACGAACAACTGGAAGATCCTCAATCTTCCTTTCGTCAGACGGTGAATCAGTGACAAGAGCTAGAATAGCAGGATAGCCCTTACGCAAATACTTCTGAGCCTTCATTGCCGAAACAATACTAACTGGGGTCCCACTGCGATGACCCTGAACTGATAAAAATTCCCCACTAGGAAGGGGGACATGTATGATCTTCTCCTTACAGAGAATCTCCGCTTGATACTTGGACAACCAGTCCATTCCAACGATCACGTCGAAGCTTCCAAGAGTAATAGGTATTAAGTCAATGTCGAATACTTGACCCAGAAGATCGATTTTACACCCAAATAGAACATGTGTAGCTTCGATTGTTTTACCATTTGCGATTTCTACTATGTGTTTCATTACAAGAAGTGTAGGACTTAATCCTAACTGGGAACTAAACTCTAAAGACACGTAACTCCAGTCGGCACCAGAATCAAATAAAATAGAAGCAATAACACCGTTCACTGAAAACGTACCAGTAACCACGTTGCCGTCGTTCCGCGCTTCCCCAGCTCCCAGCACAAACACGCGCCCACGCGCAACATTACCCCCGTTATTCCCCGCATTATTGTTCCCGTTACCACCCCCTGTGTTCTGCCTCAGCTGAGGGCAGTCTCGCTTGAAGTGCCCCTCGGCCCCACACTGATAACACCCTCTCTGAGTACCCTGAGTTTGCTAAGGCTGTTGCCTACCCGTCTGCTGCGCTGGCTGCTGCTGAGCTGGAAGTGTGGTCCTACAATCCCTGGCCATATGCTCTGGTCGATTACATCGATGACAAACCCGAGCACACTGTCCCTTGTGATGATAGTTACACTTGCTGCACAAGGGTAGCTTCCCCGCATATGATCCCTGCCCTGATTTGTTACTCGAGTTCTGATTCACTGATGCTGTCTGACTGAAACTGCGGGTGCTGCCAGTATCCATCTTCTTCTGAGGCTGTGCAGAGTTGGACCCCTTGTCCGTATCGTTCCACTTACGTTTGCTATCAGCAGCAGATGCAGGGGAAGTAGTGGCAGCTGTGGTAGTGCTAGAAATACGAGGTGGCAATGAGTCGCTCTCCACTTCCTGGTCAACGATCTTATGCGCCAATCTAACAATCTGTGTTAGGTTATTGAGGTTCGCCGCTGTAACTAAACCCTTCACCCGTGGAGGTAACCCCTTAATAAACAACTCGATTCTTCGGGACATGGGTCGGGACAGAGTCGGACACAAATCAGCTAACTCATACGACCGCTTCACATACGCCTCAATTTCAGACCCCACCATTTTTAGATCGTAGTACTCATTCTCTAACTTCTGTATTTCGTCTCGAGGACAGTATTCCTCTCTCATCAGTTCTTTGAAATCATCCCACGTAGTGGCGTTTGCCGCCTCAATACCTAGCAGTTGGACCTGGGCATTCCACCAGGTCAAGGCACCATCCTGAAGCGTGCCTGCTGCAAACTTTACTCTATCCCCAACTGGGCAGTTACATATCGCGAACACTGACTCCGCCTTTTCGAACCAGCGTATAAGTCCTACAGCCCCTTCAGTGCCACTGAAGGTCTGTGGCTTGCAATCCATGAAAGTTTTAAAAGTGCAGACCGGTGGGTGAGGCTGGTTTTGTGGCGCCGGCTGACCTATTAACGAGAGAAAATAAACCAACAAGTAAGACTCAAGTTCACGATTCAAAGGAAGGAATGTCTGGTACATGTCATACCAGCCTGATAAGCTGCCAAGGCTGCAGCCACCTGGGCGTTGAGTAATTCCTCTAGCTCAGCTTGAGTCATATGGATTTCGCCATGTCCGCCACCGCGGCCTCCACCACCTCCACCACGTCCGTTCATGATTCTATAAGTATGGGAAGAAGTAACAAATTAACAGACCATTTCAAGCGGATGTCAAGTATTGCTATAGTATTCACAGTTTTCGAGGTTCTAATACAACATTGACTAACAACGCGGGATTCCTTTTTCACACTAGTCGAGATTTACTGGGACTCACATGCACCTCACGTTGTTATTATGTGTGCACCCATAATAATAACCTGATTTGCATGCTTATCTCAGTTCCTCCCTACTCATGTTAAAAAGGTTTCCCAAATTCATACAGTACGACCGTCGATATCACAACATAGAGCATGTAAACCCAAGAAGAGTTCTACTCTTAAAAACACGTAGTATAGACAGATAGCATAGTAATTCGTATTGTAATATCAAGTGTGCGTTCGGGTGTGATACCAATCATGAGTATGTACTAACTATGCTATGCAATAGTAAACAAGAGACGAACCTTGCTGCCTGGAGCTGAGTGTCATGGTCAATGTCGTATCAGTTCAGTTATAGTCTGGTTTTATAAATCATTTTAAAACCAAATTCACTATAACCTGGCTCTGATACCAAACTGTCACACCCCCAATTTACCACCTAGGGAGTGTCCCTGTGAGGCGTGTGACGACTAGCAATGAGCCACCAATTACATTGAATCACAAGTTTGAAATAAAGTTCCATCATTTAAGAATACTGAAATCCCAAACATAAGTTGTTCAAAAACCATAGGTTCAGCGGAAGCGTTAATGTATCATACTGTAAATACTATTCAAACAACCACAATAAATAAATGTCTGATAACTAAGTTCATTAATGTAACCATGACCACTCTCGCCCTCCAGCCAGCAAGTTCCTGTGTTCCCAGTACCTAAGGACCTGCGAGCATGTAACACACGTATCAGACAAAGCTGGCGAGTTCACAGTTTTAGAAAACGTTTGTTACCCGTTGTATGTAAAACAGTTCAATAATCAACGCAAGTAATATTGTTAATATCTCAATTCCGAACAATGACGGCTCCTGAAATACACGACTGCCCTTCCCACGTACTCCTATCTAGTACTGGGCCAGACTGGGTCATTAGTTCACCTCCGTCCTCTACAGGCACGGGGTGAGGGTGCCAAACCTAAGTAATGCTACTAACTAATACCCGATGAGGGACTTACAAAAGATGATAGGTGAGAATATTAACCAATATACCCGTTTTTACCCAAGGACTTATCCCCCCCCATGGGATACCCACTGACTGTCCCCAACCACTGGGACGCATGCTCGAATGTAGTGAACTCACCTTTGGGTTGCTCGGTAGGACTAGATATTCGTGTACTTTCACAGTTAATCACCCAAGACCTATTATGGTTACCGAATATAATTAATCTCATGGACACAAGATCACGTATTCAACACACACATCCCACATATTGCATATAACCACATCACACAACGTTATGCACAATAAATATTCAAGTCACAGATCATTACGCATCATTACACAGTCGACTAACAACATTTAACAGTTTGTTACATGATTCAAATTTTGGTGCTGCCCATGGGTTCTAACAACATCATAGAGCATATGGCCCTTCAGGCCCAATATCGACTTAATGATCCAGCAAATGTTAATATCCATTTTCAACACCTAGATTTGTACAGTCCATTAGACCTCGGCCAAAAACATACACGTATTAATCCGTTTCCAGCCTACCCTACCCATACGCAGCCCAGCTATCGTTTACAACCCAAGTAAGTATGCCACACCAAACCGTTGTATAACCGAAAGCATAGAATAACTAGTTTCATGTATATAATAGACTTACTATGTGGCTATACAAAAGAAAGCATGTGGGGACCCCACATATCATGTGCGCCGCCCACCAAGATGATCACATGATCAGATCATCATTGTCACTTCATATATATTTCACTTTGAATTCATGTCTTTGATAACTATCACCACATAATGTGGGTTTTGAGGTCCAATTAAAAGAAAGGGTTGTGAGGTCCAATTACCTTTTGTGAGTCCTGACCTATTCAAGACCCCACATGTTATCTCGATTCTAACTTCAACAACTAAGCATAATCTCATTAATTACTTCACACAAGCACATGATTTGATTAGACATATGTATAGGGTTTGACTATATTGACAATATTATTAATACAACATCATGCAAAGAAACATCAAATATTATTAATCCTAGCAAGTATCACAAGAAACTCAAATAATTAATGAGTGTTTACTAACCTGTCGATGTGTAGAACAAAACACAAATATTGGTGTTCAAGAGAAAGGGCTTCGGTCAAAGGGGATGGGATCTGCCGTCGCCAAAATAGAGAAGAGGGTAGGGTTTGTTGTGATTTAATATTGTGATAATGCGATCTTTGAAAAGAAGTTACGTAGTCCCCTAATTATAATGTCAATCAACAAGTGAAGTGGGCCGGACTCCACTGTGGGATCCTACCCGCACCAATGATCCAACAGAGAACCCCCTACACGTACAAGTCTACTCACACACTTTACACGTCAAACGCGTTAATAAAAGTTACGAACGTTTGCTAGAGTATACCAACACGGAACATATAACACATGAAAGAGAACTAACGAGAAGTTAAGATCACAAGTTAAAATGTTACCAACCATGAAGGTTCGGGTTATCACATATACTATCCAAACGAGAACTAGTGTGCGGCTCAACGATACATTTAACATCTACGGTGGCCCACTCCACACAATCAATCATTCTCATTTACGTTTAGACTTAATAAATTATTATCGCAACGTTAACATGGCGAGAACGTAGCTAAAGGAAAAAGGAAATCAAGATCACAAGACTGAAAGGCACAAACCTTGAAATTTTGGGTTGTCACACATACATATCAATTTTTGACATTGGTTATACATTACATGATTTATATTTGACACATAAACATTTGACATGTTATTCAATATAATTGGCAATTGGTTTAAACATGAACATTATACATTGGTGGTTTGTTTGGGTAAAGTGATTTAAGTAACGAGGCGTGTGTAATATGATACAAGCATGGTGGATACGCCGCTGGTACTTCCTATATATAAGTGTTTGTATGATATTACATATCGCAGCGTTGTTTAAATCATTTCAGTTTAGACATATAACATATTTTTCACAATACAATGTTTTACAAACAACTTATTTTATACAAACTCATTTTTACTTGGTTATTCGTTTAACCTTACATTACTCTTTTACATATCATCTACCTTATTATCGCTTTTCAAACATTTTATAAAAGCAAACACTTAAATTGGATTCATGACAAGTTTTCATTAAACATTTTCTTAAAACTAAATCATGAATCCTATTTTCACAAAACCTATGTACTCGCCGGCATTTTTATGCTGATGTATTTTCACATGTGTTTCAGGTACAATAGTTGATGATATTTGATGATGATATTGATGCATCCTCACATAGGATTGGACGAGGCCTTAGTGACAATAAAAGATGCAAGACTATTTAATTATGTTATATTTCTTGCTTGTTTTGACATTGTAACTCAGTTAATCAATAAAACAAAATTTCAAATTTCCATGTGTTATGAAACAATGATTCTGTTACAACACTCCCTAACGTTTCCGCCACGATTTGTTGTTTTACGTGGTCGGGGTGTGACAATTGATCCGTTAAAGTGCTAAGTAAAGCTTTAAAGTGTCGTTTATATTGTTTTTAGTGATACAACAAATTCCCATCACTTTGGAAAGCGTCTAGGTCTATTTTACCAAGTTTTTGCACTTTACTAGTTATGTTAAAAGCTGAATTTTAGTGTTTAGTGTAGAATTCTGCAATTAAAGTATGTTTTAGGCACATCCGGTCACTATAACTATCACCTAGTGACACAGTTTTATGATCCTCACCTCCCTACACTCCCTACTAGTGTAGTAATCTATTCCCGGCTCATACTGGCCTCCAAACCATGTCTGTCTAGTGCTGGCAATGTCAGCATGTTTACTGGGTTATCCGCTCACTGTGCTAACTGTGCTTTTGTGCATCAAGTTTGTCACTAATGTTTTGTGTGTAATAAATGGAGTGACAGTAATAAAGTATGATGCATGAGTATGTATGTATCAGAAAACAAAAAGCAGTTTATTCATAATGGTAATCAAGCACAGTAACTAAGCACTAATTAAATATTAATTAATGTGTACGGATACCTGGATTTGTGAGGGTTGTCACATTTTTTATGTTTTTAGGTCCATCGCGTCTTAGAAAAGAAAACACATTTTTTTGTGTTTTTAGTCCATTGCATTTTAGGAAAAAAACTTTTTTTGTTTTTAGGTCAATTCTGTTTTAGAAAAAAAACACACACACATATACATATATATATATATATATATATATATATATATATATATATATATATATATATATATATATATATAGAGTAGGGTTCGCACGGAAAGTGTGTTTTTCCTAGAAAGTCTAGGAAGCGATCTGGTCCATCCGATTAGTGTGTTTAAGGGTTGAGATTAAATCAACGGCAATCTTGTAATATTTGAGTTTAATTAATTGATTGTTTTAAATGAATAGGGGCAATTTTGTCAAATGGCCGTTTTTTTAAATCAATTAGATAACTGCAATCCCTACTTTCATGGGATTTTCCCTCTCTCTCTCCATTATTGATTAGATTTTCTCTCTTTCTCTCTCCAATCCAACCCTAAACATAATAAAACCTGCGATCTCTACTCCCCCTTGCTGTTGGCGACGCAAAACAGGACCCCAAAAGCATTCAGATTTCGGTTCCAAGGCTTGTTGATACCCCTTTTCTTCACTAGGTATTCATATCTTGTGTTGTGATTAAAGTTCTTGAAGTGCATATACGTTTTCGGTCTTAATCTGCTTGTAACTTGGCTGTGTTTTTTCGGTTATAATTGATGATTGTAGAGAGGCATGTAAAACACAGCGTCAAGAATCTGCTTGCTGTTAAAACACAGCGTCAAGAATCTGCTTGCTATTAAAACACAGCGTCAAGAATCTGCTTGCTGTTAAAACACAGCGTCAAGAATCTGCTTGCTGTTAAAACACAGCATCAAGAATCTGCTTACTGTTAAAACACAGCGTCAAGAATCTGCTTGCTGTTAAAACACAGCGTCAAGAATCTGCTTGTTGTTAAAACACAGCGTCAAGAATCTGCTTGATGTTAAAACACAGCGTCAAGAATCTGCTTGCTGTTAAAACACAGCGTCAAGAATCTGCTTGCTGTTAAAACACAGCGTCAAGAATCTGCTTGCTGTTAAAACACAATGGCCTGCTTGGTGTTAAAACACAATGTCAAGAATCTGCTTGCTGTTAAAACACAATATAAAGAATCCTCCAGCAAATCTGCTGACTTAAAACACAATCAGATTTGTTAAACTCCAGTATAAAAACAAACTGTTGTAAAACACATTATGATGTAATGTAATCATCAAAAAACACAATGTGATGTAATGTGACATAGACAACAACATAAAACACAGTCAGAGTGTTAAAATGCAAAATAACTGTTAAAACACAACCTGATTATATATTGACTTCAGATTGTTAAAACACACTGACTTCAACCTCTCTGACTGGTAAAACACATCACCAAGAACATGCTGATAGTTTCAGATAAACACATTGACTTGCAGATTTGAATTCGAAAACAATAAAAATTCCGAAAATCATGGAATTTTAGTTAATGAAAATACATTCCAAAAATAAAATTAAAATGTGAAATTACATGATAGCCCTTCTACTTAAAATCCCTCAATGACACATGTCCAAATCTTATTCCTTCCTAGACTTTCTAGGAAAAATAGACTTTCCACTCAACTCCTACTCTGTATATATATATATATATATATATATATATATATATATATATTTGTTTTTGGTCTATTGCATTTTAGTACAAACATATCTTTGTGTTTTTTGTCCATTGCGTTTTGAAAAGATAAAAAAAACAAACATTTTTGTGTGTGTTTTCTTCATTGCATCTTATAAAAAAAACACATTTTTTGTGTTTTTTTTCCATTGCGTTTTACGCATATAGGTTTTCGATCTTTTTTAAAGTATGGCAATAGTATACTTGTTTTAAAGATGAAAACGCTCGTTTGATGCGATTTTTATAAAAAAATGATATCATATAAAAGAGTTATTAATGTTTTAAAGACGGGGGATTGGAGGAGAGATAAACTATTGATTTTGATGGAGTACGATACTCCTAAACTAACCCATGAGCCTCTTTTTTTATTCAATTCCACTCATTTTATCTTATCCATTTATTTTAAATCTAACTAATAGGATTGTTTCCTAACATTCTTACCAAAATAATCGTCATATTATATCCTGACTCATGTTTTTTTATATTACAATGGTTAATTTATATACTTTTAAAGGTATTTGGGTAAAGATGAATTTTAATTTAGAAAAAGAATAGGAAATGTTTTTGATATTACAATGGTTTATTTATATTCTATGTAGAAACACGTGCATTAGACGAAGTTAGATGAAATACTATTAATCTATACTATATTATAATACATGAGAGAGACATTTTAACATACCCAAAAAGTAAGAACTTCTTCCCTCTTATTTATAAATACACCCTAAAATAAAGGTAAATTATTCTTTTAAACAATAATTATATTCTAGTCCCTCATCTTATCACACTTAAATCCCTAAAGTTTAACATAATTATGGATAATTAGTTACAATTTCCCCCTCCACAACAAACTTATAATTCTTTTACGTATTCTTGTCATATTTTAAAAACTATAATGTTTTAAAAAATTCCAAAAGTATCGTGACGACTTCCTCATTTTGTCGATGTTTCGATAGTTGTTTTGGTCAGTACTGACGTGTGGATTAAAAGATACAAGTAGATGATGCCTTAGTGTACAAATGAATAAAGCCCAACGTATTTAGTAATTATCCTAGAATTTTTAGTAGCAATAGAATGTCAAGTGATTAAATCTCGTCAATTTGATCATCTCATCTAGATTACACTTTAATCCATCATCTTTAACAAAATTATAGATAATTAGTTAGTGTCACACTTTATCCTCTTATAAAAACCTAATTCTCCCCAATGAGTTTTAAACTGTCATAACTTTTTTGTATGTTAATATTTTTTTTTTAAATTACACCATATGAACGAGTATTTTATTCTTTTTATTTTGAGTGTAGTATTGTTATAGTTTTTTAATTAAAAAAATGATACGTTACGTGATTAACAGTGTTTAAGGGTGAGTAATAACTGAATCATTAACCGAAACCGAACCGAAAACAACCAAAAACTGAATTAACTGAAAAGTGATTAATCAAAACCCGAATTAACCAAAAATGGTTATCAATTTTTTGTACCATCATTTAACCAAAATTAACTGAACTGAACCATTCATATTTTCATATATTTCTAGCTTTATACCTTTGGTTTATGTATTTCATATCTGTATCCCCATTTTATGTATTTATACCTCCATTTCATGTACCTATACATTCATTTGATGTATTAACACATAAATTTCATGTATTTCTAATCAACATTTTTAGCCCAAGTTTGGTTTTGGCTATTAACCGAAATTAAATGAATCAAACCAAAACCATTAACCTAACTGAATGAACCAAAACCGATTAACTGAAAACGGATTGGTTAATAAAATAGACTAATCGTGTGACGATTGTCAAAATTCCATGTATCCGTACAATTATTAAACAGTAATTATGACCTAATGACTGTGCTGATTTACAATTAATGACTTGAATTTCTTTCTGATTATGGTTATCATACATACATGTGCATCATATATTGCATAATGTCATATCATTATTGCATGCAACACTTATTGATTCAAATGATGCACAAAACAAAGTTAGCACAGTTATCAGATAAATCAGAAAAATGCTGACGGAGTTTAGTACATAGACAGACATAGTATTGAGAAACAGAATGTGCCAGAAACCAAGAGTTACACTAGTATAGTGTGTAGGAAACTAAGGATCATAAAACTGCCTTCCTAGTGATAGTTTAATTACCAGAAAGTGCCTAAAACTCACTTAAATTGCTGAATTCAGCAAAATTCAGCTTTTAAACACTTAAATATCATACTCTCCTCTCCTTCCTCTCCTCTCGGTTGTAACCCACACCACACACCACCACCATCATCAATCAATCTTCATCCATTCTCTACATACACAAAGGTGTAAGGAACATAACAAGGAAGCTATGAACTCTTGGAAGTTGAAGGACCTCTTGCAAGTGCTATTAACCACCTCATCTTCATGTTGTGATCATCCCTAGCCTTGAGCTAGTAGTAAGATCATGTACACTCCATTTTACATCTCATTTAGTTGGTTAAAAGATGTTACAAGTAACTTAACATGAAGAACACTAATGATCAAGAACATAAATCATGAACATAAGCTTAAAAATCATAAGAATACATGTTGTTAAGTGTTATTATGCTTCTTGATTGATGATTATTTGTGTTTATGATGTTAGACATCATATGATCTTGCTAGATGGTAATTAAAGACATAATCTAGCAAGATGAGAGGATGATTATGTTAGAAATCAAAGTAATCATCTTTATGTTAAGGCATGAACTTGAAGTATAACATGTTTTCTTGAAAAATAATGATCAAAGTGTGATGTGAGTCTTGTAAACATATGATTTCAAGAATAATTTTTCAAGAAACCAAGTTAAAATACAAGATTTACATAAACTTGATTCTTAAAGAAATTAACCACATTTTTAGTGGTTAATCAAGTGTAGAATCATGTATTTAACAAGAAAAACTCAAGAAGAAATATTTTTAGAAAAATATTTTACAAGTTGTAAACACCTAAATTCTTCAAAAATGATGTTTTTAAATAAATAACCACACTTTAAAGGGTAACTAAGCTTACTAAACACATTAGTAAGTTACTACAAATTTTTATAAATTTTCAAGTTCATGAATGTCACAAACCCTCGATCCCTTATACAAACACAGGAACGGGCGGCCGTGAGCCAGTATCGGTGGTATCGGGTATTTTCTAATTTGGCAGCGGAAATTTTCATCAGGACCGTAGTTAGAAAATATTTTATCAGAGTAAAATACCACATTTTCATAACATTAAACACATGGGCAAAACCCAAGTTTGTAGTACACACATTTTCATAGGAATAAATCCTATTTTATTTAATAAAAACATCTATTTTATTTTAGGTAACTTTATTGCCACTTTTCCAAGCCTTCAGTGCTTTCCAGCTGGCTTTTATTGGCTTCACACTAAGTTACCTGAAACACGTGTTTAAAAACATTTTATCAGCAGGAAATACTGGTGGGTGAATCCCAGTTTAATCAAGTTTAAATAAAAACCAATTTACAGTATTGAGGGCACATCCGCAATTACATTTGTTTCCAAGATATAACAATTAACATCCGTGGTACTGTCATACTCAACTTGTGGAAATGTTACCATGCCAGTAACAAATTTTGTATACAAAACCCCAACATACCCACGATAATTGTATTCTTACAAATACTCAATAACTGCTTAGTATATATTTAATTAAGTGAGGTTTTGTAAAAACATTTAACAAAAAGAGGATTACTCATATTGCTATTATAGGGCTTTCCTTTATGATTCCCTGGTTATAATCTAACTAAATAAACAATGCACACGTGTTAGTATAATAACCCATTTTAACATTAGTAATACCCTCCCCGAGACGGCATTCAAACGACTATGTCGGGCAGAACCACGACAGCCGTTACGGAACCCTAGATCAATCGGGCAGAGTATCTAATACGTATCCAGGGGCTATGATACTTACAACGAGGCAGAGCTTCGCTATTTAGGGGGGTATTATACCCGCGTATAAAGCCTACACTTTAGAATTGATAGAAAGAATACGATTTTTGAACGAATTCGAATGAAGATCCGATGTCCTGCTTATATAGTGCTTCACCTGGGTTTTCTCGTGGCCCGCGTAAAACAAGGCAAGGCCTTACGCGGCCCGCGTCAACTCTAGTCAACGGATAGCTGAGCTGGGTCATCGAGTAGGTTTGCTGGGTGTTGGGCCACGTGGCGGCCCAGCGTTTCACCACCTTTTACCTTGTCGCGGCCCGCGTAAGGGTTAACGGGTACCTTACGCGGCCCGCCTAAACCCCAAAAACTTCATTTTTAATTATTTTTAATGATATTTAAGGTATTCGGGGTCCGTTTTCGCGTATGCGATGTATTTTAGGAAGTGTAGGGTGTCAGGGGTGTTTCAGGAGGGTTGTTATATTTTAGGTATAATTCCTGGGTTATTTAATAAAATATATAGTGCACTCACATTAAGTATAGTAACCCAATTCCACTTTATCCCTACGTCACGAGACAGAACCCCAACGAATTTAGGCAGAGCCTTGACATACGTTACGGGGCCCTACGTCAGTCAGACAGGGTATTAGTGATCATGGCTACAATACTTAAAATGGGGCAGGACCTTATTATTATTATGGGTGAAAAATAAAATAAAAATATAATTTTTTAGAGAGAGAGAGCGATCACAATATAAAGGAAGAAGGCTAGACAAATTTGAATGGCTGAAGTGGTCTTCTATTTATATCAAACTTGGAAGCTTAATGGTCACGTAAATGTTGATCTGTTGCCTTCCAATTAAGCCACGCATCCCCCCCCCATTAATTCCTTTTTCTGTTGTCCACCATGCACACACACACGTACACTAATTTATCATTCCATTTGTCCAGTTTCTAAGTTATTATTATTATATTATTATAATTATTTTATTATTTTATATAATATATATATATATATATTATAATTAATTTAACTGCTCCACTCATTTGGCGCGTATAATTTCTAAAATATGATGTTTTATAAAACAATAAATATATCATTAGAACGAGAATATTTGTATCCACATTTTGAACCAAGTTTCATTAAAAACGGAGTAAGTTCAAATATAATGTATTTTTATAATTCAATTATTAAATGGTTCCTACGCTTGCCCAAAATACCTCATGTTTCCATTGGTCAACTTACCCATGATGCGTCCTTTTAATAACATATGTTTTTATATATTTTATATAAATAAAAATTTTGGGAATGTTACATTGAAATAATGTAAATAGCTTGATTTTGGCAAATTGGTAAGTCTTGGTTGATTTGTTGTTGATTGTGATGATTTATAAAAGAAAATGATATGCTTTGAAAGCATGGAAACCTCTATTTTTAAGGGGAAACTATGGCAAATTTTTTCTAAAAATTAAACACTTAGAAAAATATTTTTAAACAAATATTTAGAAGTATATTTTAACCATAAATTTTTCATATAAAACTTGCTATAATTTTTGTTACAAAAGTTATAAATGTTGGAGGTTAGTTTTTTATAATAAAAGTGACTAAATATGAATTTAGGAGAATATATATTTAGATGTCACCATGTGTGTGATTATTTGTATATTATGTATATTAGTTATATTATTTTAGGACTTGAAAAAATATAACTCACCAAAATACCCAGAAATTACAATACAAAATATTACCAAAATTCCAAGAAATAAATACATAAATTATACCCAAAATATTGCTGAAACCGAACAAGGAATATAACTTACAAAAATATTCCGGAATTTAATTCATAAGTATATTTTGGTAAACGGTATTTTGGACACCAAGAAAACAAAAATCTGATTTTTACAATTACTACAAAATTATATCATATTTTTGACAAGAAGAAAATATATTATTTTTTGGGGAATAAAAATATATATGTTTTCTTGAAGCTATTAGAAGATATATTATTTTTGGGAGAAAATATATATTTTCTTAAATAAATATAGATTACATTATTTTTGGGTGAAAAATAGATTTATATATATTTTATAAGTTAAACTTGAAAATGTATTATTTTTGAGGATTAAATGAAAATACAATTATTTTTGCCAAGGGAAAAATTATAAATAATTTTTCTATGTAAGATTTCTTAAAATATATATTTTGAAAATATATATTGATGAATTTTTATTAAGAGTATTATTCCGGAAAAATAAATACAAATATTAAGTATAAGAATACTTAATAAACACAATAAGAATACGTATTCCCGTACGTATAAATACACCGGAATACGCCACCGGTACTTGGCAAAAATATACAAGGCAAGGTATGTTTTGTGTTGTTGTTGTTGTTGTATACTTTAGTTCTTTATTTCTTTTTCATTATTATTTACTTTTTGCCTAGTTAAATGAATGTTGTGGGTGTGTTCCCTATATAACCCTCACGAGACCTCTCGTCCTCCCAAGCTATTGAGGGGTTTAAAAGGGCTTGTTGCATAAGCTAAATGCAACCGTGATTCCTACGAAAGTGAGTTAGGTTTGTTGTTGTTGTAAATCATTTTCCACATAAATCAAAGTGAAATAACGCATGGCTTGGTAATATTTTCATAAAAGTGGTAGATCTAGGTAACTAACAAATTTTGATGGTTGTGAGAAGCATGCTTCTACACAAGGATTAGAATTTGTAGGTACAACATGCTCGCGGGACAACCGTTTTTATGAAGAGAAGAAGAAGATATGAGCATCAAACGAAAAAAATCAGGTGCATGTGTTTCCTTTTTACCTTGATTCTTAGTCTAGTAATAAGTGGATTGTATTTTGTATTTTATTTTTCCGGGGTGAAATTTTGGGAAGGTTAGCCATGTCACATCCCTTGTGCGTTTTAAAACTCTAGTTCTTACACATTGAGGACAATGTTTACCTCAAGTGTGGGATGGGGGAGTAGTAAAAGTTTTCGATTTTGACCCGTTCATTTAAACACTCCACATTGAGGACAATGTTTACCTCAAGTGTGGGGATGGGGGAAAATTTCAAAATTTTTCAAAAATTTTATTGTCTCAAAAGCGATCTTAAAAGCACAAGTAACCAAGTCAACGAGGGATGGCACAACCCATTTGGTCTTTTGTCATGGTCAAGTTCAAATTAATAGCATGAAGGGTATTTAGCGGGTGGTTATTTGGGAGTAATTCGCATAAGGAACTAGCATTTGATGCATATCAAATATCATACCCTTATACGTGAGGTTTTGAGCCACTTTCATATCATAGATGTACATTTACATGTTTCTTTGTTTGAGTGGACCATTAGTCGCGTATTGTAGAACTTGCAACTTTTGATACGTTTGAGACCATAGACCAAATACAAGCACGAGAATGATTAAGGCATTAGGTAAACCTTTTCCTTTTACACCATTTTTATATCCTTACCCAAAATTATCCCCTAGTAGCCAATTTTGAGCTTAATCCTTTTGTTTGATCACCCTTTAGCCAATAACCTTAAAACCTTTTCGTTTAAACCCGTGTGATGGAAATTCGATTACAAGAGTGAAGTTTGTATAGTTGTATTTGCTTGTTTGCATATATATATATATATATATATATATATATATATATATATATATATATATATATATAAAGAGAAAAATCAGAAAATGTATGAAAAAGATAGAAAATTGTGCAAAAAGAACAAAAATATATGTTCTTAGTTGAGAAATAAAAGGCTAAAGTTGTTGCCTTGTAGTTGATATTTATAGTTTAGTTTTGTTTAGAGTAGTCTTTTGTAATAAAAAATCGATTTTTCATCACCTTAGCCACTTTAAATATCCTATTTCCTACCCTTAGCCTAGCCCCGTTACAACCCTTACAAAGACCTTATGACTTGTGCTTAGTATTCGTGATCGGTGGTGGAGAATGATTGAGTTGCAAGCCTATGCGGGTACGTGTTCTAATCGGTGTTGAGTGATTAATTGTTGAAGTGCTAATACATTATACACATTAGCCAATTTTTAAGCCGAGTGGAGAGAACATTGTGAGGGATATGTTTGACTTGTTAGTTTTACGGGCGGGTTAATCTTGGATAACCATTATTATATGTGATTATTCACTTGACCGGTAAATATGTGAAAATTGTAAAGAATTTGAACTTTTTTATGACAATAGACCTTAACTTTCGTCTCGGGAATGGGAAGTGTATTCGTTGTTCGACCCACGTGAAAGTGAAAAACAGATTTGCTTGAGGGCAAGCAAAAGACAAGTGTGGGGATGTGATGCGTGGTTGAAAACCGATGTTTGTTATTGCATAACTTGATGTTTTTACATAAGTTTTAATTTCGGATAGCCTACTTTTAATCAAATATGTGTTCTGCAGGTTTGATAGAGTTTAAGGAGCTTTTCGGGAGCTTTACTGTCACACCCCTAATTTCCACGTGTCACCGGTGGGCCCGGTGGGGGTTCCGTGACGTAGTTGATATTGTCATAGTCAAACATATAATATATAAATGCACAGCGGAAGCAAAGAAAGATTTATTTAAACTTAATAATATTGTAATATCCAAGTATCACAAAATAGTCGAAATAGATCCACAGGCGGATCCAAACAAAAAGGAAACTTTATTTCAACAGACTTCATGCATCCTAAGCTTGCGAGACTTCTAAGGATGCTAAGGAGTGGCCAGCCTATTACGCGTAGTACCTGCACTTAGCCTTTTTGGAAAATACATCAGTTTACACTGGTAAATACAATTTAACTGACTCATTTTGAAAATGTTTAAAATTGATTTAAATGCCCGTGGCACAAAACTTTTTATAACTTGGGATAATTAGTTGCTTAATAATCTTGTAAAAGAATTACATGTCTGTTATGCGTTCAGTTGCCCGGGTCGTGCCGGGTTAAAGATTAATAGACACACCACTTAATATAATTCTGCCGCGAGACTTCTCTCGACCGACGATTATACTTTATTGAAATGCACTACGGGTGTACGCCTACACCTGTGTGCTAAGGTCGTGGCCATTCTTTGAATGATGCCAAGGATATCCGGGACATGGTCATTAAACCCCCAAAGGCGTTAAATAAACAAAACTGCATTTTTAAACGGGTTAATTTGACAACACTTAGCCACCGACTGGTTAAGGTCAATTCCCCGACCAAGCGGTATTTTATATACCGTATCCCAAGCCCGTATAGGGAAAATAAGTTAAACGTATTTACCTGAGCAAAGTATAAATCAAATATAGCGAGTGCACGTAGCTTTTACTAGACTCCTAGATCTGGAAATTAAGGTTTTAATAACCTATTAGAATTCTAACGGGTCTTAAGCTTAGACCGGTTAGTTTTATATAAAGATTACGGTTTTAAACGCATGATAAGGCGAAGACCGTTTTAGAATGTGGTTTTAACCCAACAAACTTGCATGCTTGTTTAATATGGGTAACATAATCACATTCTGAATTTTGAGACCAAAATGATATGCTTTGACCCGTTTCGGCTAAAATGGCCAAACTAGTCACTAAAGCCGATCCGAACGCGTATAGTGCGTAACGAGTAACCATAAGAGTCATATACATGTTTCTGAAGTTAATATGCCTAAAATATGTTGTGATATCAGAATGATACCTTCCATTATGCCCCAAATGGTTTTAAACCCAAACTATGCCTCATAAGGGCATTTTGGTCATTTTAAAGGGTGTAAAAGAGTTTAATTAGTATTCTGAGTTACAGGTCTGAATAAATCAGTAAGTATACTCATTTTACCAAGTTATAACAGTAGGGTATTAAATATATGTGAAGTTAAATACTTCTAACCATTCTATGCTCCGAAGGGGCATTTTGGTAATTTCACCTAGGCCTAAAAGGTCAAACTGGAAATCTGAGTTTAAATTATTTTCCTACTACTTAAAATATAAAAGTTTACTGATGATATCAGTAAGTTTCAGCCCCTTATGCTTAACAAGGTTCTAGTGCATACTTGGTGCTAAAAATGCTTAAAAAGGCTATTTGGAGCCATTTCCGGGTTTTATACAAAAAGCTAATATTTTTAATATTCCAAAAGGCTCAAAATAATTTATTTAACATATTGAATCAGTAGAAAAAGGTTTGGGGTCAAAAGGATTTGTAAAACTCATTTTATGGCTTAAAAGGGCAAAATCGGCATTCACCGAATTAATCTTAGAACACTAAGTTATGCTCAGCCTAAAATTAAATAAAAATTTTCAAAAATCCCAAAATATTATTTTATAACAGTAGGTGTAAGGTTTTGTATAAAAATTCGGGTTTAGATAGGCTATATGTAATTTACGCCATTTAATTACTAAAGAAGCTTTAAATTACGCTATTGAGCATAACTCTTAATCTACACCTCAAACTAATCTCAAATTTTAGGTGCAAGTTTATAAATCAGTAGCTAAGGTGTCTACCCTTTCAAATTTTCAAAAATCACATTTTAAGGTCAAATGGGCATAATGGTCAACATATAAGCGATTAACGGAAACATGCATGTGAATAGGATATCTAATGAACCAAGTTGTATAATCTCAGAGAGTTATACTAACATGCAAATAGGTCCAAAAGAAGCTCTAAGGCAATCCTAAACTTGGCTTAAACGGGTCAGAACTGATAGTCAAAGCAATAGTCAAACTTTGCGACTTTCGGTTCCAAACCGAGCCTAAACTGAAAATTGTCGAGTTGAACATGTTGGAACATGTTCTTACATTAATTACCAAGTTATTTTAATGATCAAACAGGTTGCATGTATCCTACATTGCTAATTATGCATTAATTTAAAATTAGCATTCTGTTGACTTTTTATAATCATCTTTGACTCGACAATTAACATAGTTAGAGTGGGATTCTGGAAATACCCTTTTAAGGGTTTGTTACCCACATAATTACCTACTTATAGGTATTTTTAATTCAGATATTAGTGAGTAATTATAGACTAATCTCGAAGTCAAACCTCAATTACGACGGTTTGACTTTTAGTTAATTAACTAGCTAAGACGAATTTAGAAGGGTTAAGGACACTTACAAGAGTCCTAATTAGGATTAGGGACCACTAGGAATGTTGCTTGCTGTCCAGAAGGCTCCAGGAGTGAATTTGTGAACTTTGCAATGAATGAACAAATTTTGGTCACAACCTTATGCTCCTTATATAGCAATTTTAATTGCATAAGATGGTGCCAAACAACTCTACACATGTTGTAAGATCATCCCACCTGTCCCTAATGCATGAAAACCAATTTGCACAGCCCCTGGTATCATTTTATAGGTCCATAAGTCGGTTAACAGCCTTAACAGGCAGCTGCAGGTCATTTTCTGTCGCTGGCACCCTGACGCGGCCCGTGTAAGGTCATAGGGGACCTTTACGCGGGTCGCCTGGACCTGCAGAACCTGCCAAACAAGTTTTACAATTTGCACTTTTGGTCCCTGGTCCTTTGTAACGTGGTTTTAAGCCCTTAAATTGCATTTCCCACCTTTTAACTTGATTTTTAAGGGCCTTGGGACTTTTACTAACTTGGTTAAGTCCTTGACTAACCTTGTAACCACTCATAAGGCCTTAGAATTCAACGTTGACGCTTTAACCCCCCGTACACGAATTTGATCATAACTTTCTCATAGGATAACGAAACTTTATGAAATTTTAACCACATATTCTAGTGAGTATATTTTATCGTTACAAAGCATCGGGTCCGCCAAAAGGTCACTCAGAGGTATACTTTGCACATGTTGACACATTTAGCCCCTGTAATTTGTATTTCCTCACTTTCTTTCATATTTAGCTTCGTATGATCCATGATTTATTCGTTTGAAGGTATAAACATCTTGTGGGGCTATTTTTAAATATAATTATCCATTGTTGACACTTTGGACCCTTATATTTACATAGTTTCCCCGTTTGTCAACATTAGTCCCTCTAAAGTATTCTTTCTCACGTTCAGAGCTTATGACACGCGTTTATACATTATTAGACATAAATTTTCAAGGTGTTACATCCTTACCCCCTTAAAAGAAATCTCGTCCTCGAGATTTAAGGGAATAAATGAGGGTATTTTTCTTGCATTGTGGACTCTAACTCTCACGTATATTCAGGACCTCTGCGGGCATCCCATTTCACCTTGACAATAGGCACAAGCTTCCTTCGAAGCCTTTTCACCTGTCGATCCTCAATCGACACTGGTTTCTCCACAAATTTTAAGCTCTCATCTATATGCACATCTGTGTGTGGTATGACTAGCGATTCATCAGCTAGACATTTCTTCAGATTGCAGACGTGAAATACGTTATGAATACCATTGAGCTCTTCAGGTATGTTTAACTTGTAAGCCACTGATCCAATACATTCAATGATCTCGAATGGTCCTATATACCTTGGGCTTAACTTACCTTTCTTACCGAATCGCATCACCCCTTTCCAGGGTGACACTTTGAGTAAAACTTTATCGCCAACCTCAAACTTGATAGGTTTTCGCCTTTTATCCGCATAGCTCTTCTGTCTATCTCGAGCAGCTTTTAGGCGATCACGAATCTGGACAATCTTGTCCGTTGTCTCGAAGACTATGTCAGGACCTGATAATTGAGTATCCCCTACTTCTGCCCAACAGATGGGCGTTCTGCACTTCCTACCATATAGTGCCTCAAAAGGTGCAGCCTGAATGCTGGTATGGTAGCTATTGTTGTAGGAGAATTCGACCAATGGTAGATGCCTGCCCCAACTACCACCTAGATCAATTACACATGCTCGTAGCATGTCTTCCAACATTTTAATAGTACGCTCACTCTGCCCATCTGTCTGCGGATGGTAAGCTGTACTAAAATTCAATTGGGAGCCCAGAGACTGTTGGAAACTCTTCCAAAAATGAGATGTGTATCTTGTATCCCTATCAGAGATAATAGATACTGGTACGCCATGCAAGGATACAATCTTATCCACGTACAGTTGGGCTAACATGTCAGAGCTGAAGGTCTCTTTAATGGGTAGGAAATGTGCTGACTTAGTCAGTCTATCAACTATGACCCATATGGTATCATTTCCCTTCTGCGTCTTAGGCAACTTGGTGATGAAATCCATCGTCACCATTTCCCATTTCCAAGTGGGAATTTCAGGCTGTTGCAGCAAACCTGACGGCTTCTAATGTTCAGCTTTAACTTGAGCACATGTCAAGCATTTAGCTACATAAGCAACTATAGACTTTTTCAAGCGTATCCACCAAATAGTTTGCCTTTAAATCCTGGTACATCTTATCAGCTCCAGGATGAACGGAATACTTGGAATTGTGGGCTTCCTTGAGGATAACATCCCGAAGTCCTCCATATACGGGAACCCATATTCGTCCATTCAATCTCAACATTCCGTCCTTATCGTAGGACAATTGTTCTTCAGTCACTCCTAACTTTTCCTCAGGATAGTTAGCTTCCAACACAGCTTCCTTTTGTGCAGCTAACAACCTTTCACTCAAACTGTTCGTGTCTGAAAACGATCCTACAAGTGGTATCAGAGCTCAGGAGGAAGAGTTCATACCAATTCGGCTGCATTTTTTGTTTTCTACACCTTTTTCAAATTGAAAAATTTTTCACGGTTAAAATCGGTTCAAATTCTCACATAACACACGCAATTATGTTTTGATAAATCCTGGAAAGTTTCAGAATTAAAATCGATCTAAAACTTGATATTTTTGCTATTTCGCTTGAAATTTTGTTCGATATGATGACGTCATTGTGTTTTCGCTTGGATTTCATCCTGATTTCGCCTGAAAAAATAGAGTGATTTCGCTTGAAACCGGGGTTCCGCTTGAGATTCTGGCTGATTCCGCTTGAATTCACTAATTCCGCTTGAATTCAGTGATTCCGCTTGAGTAGTTCTGATTGAATAAACCTGATTCCGCTTCAAAGAGTATTTCGCTTGAACATTTCTTGTGATTACGCTTCAAAGGAGATTTCGCTTGAAACTGAGTTGTTGTTGATTTCGCTTGAAAGGAGTATTCCGCTTGAAATTGGCAGATTGTGAATTTTTGAAAACTGAATCATGGACAACGAGTTCCACAATGCCTTTGCTAGTCTTATGACAATTACTCAGAACATGATGCTTGAAAATGAAACTGGAACAACTCAGAAACCACCTAAGCTTATGGATATTGATGATTATAATGGTTGGTCCGAACGTTTTGGTAACTGGGTTGAAGCATATCATTTGGATGCTTCGGATCATACTGAAGTGCAATATTTCAGACCACTTGGGAGTGATCGAGAGAAAATACCAATTAGAGATTTGAATCCTGAGGAGAAAAAGAAATACAAAGATGAGAAGCTGATGGTTAGTTTGTTGCAGCAGGCAATTAAAGAAGACATCTTGATTTTACTTCAACATGATGGTAGTGCATATTCGATTTGGAAAGAATTAGAAGCAAAGTCTCTTGGTAATGATGATTTGCTCAGAAACAAAGTGTCGCTAATGAAGAAAGAATTTGATTTATTCTGTGGTTTGAGAACGAAAAGCACCAAGCAGATTATTGAAAGATACTGTAACTTGGTGAAAAACATAACAAGATTGGGCATCAACAAAAGTAAAGATGAGCTGATTGAGAAGCTGGCAGATGCATTGCCACATGATGTTTGGGGAACATTTCTGATGATGTTGAGGAATAATAGAAAGGAACATAACGACCTAACACTGGGAGGGTTCATTAAACATCTTGAAGCCCAAGAGATGGAGCAAAGGAAGATTGCTAGAATGAAGAACTATGATGGAGAACAAGACATCGGATTGTATTTCAAAAGTGGTGTTAGTGATAAGACAAATTTTTCTTCAAAGGTTGAAACTGCTTTTAATGCAAAAGGCTCTTCTGAAAGTTCATCTCAGGGATCAAGCAGTAAAACGGGATTTTCTTCATTTCCAACATTTGATCCACATTTTTCTACAACAAAGAGTGGCAAAGTTCTTCAATGCAACATTGCATTAAATCTTGAAAATGATCAGAATTATACTGAGGAAGTTGCTAAAAGTCACATGTCTTTGTTGGTAACAGTGCGTGAATCCTATGGAGGTTTAGTTGCAGGGAGGATCGGGAATCCAATGCTCACGAAAGAGGATTACGATCAAATCGATGCTGAGGAGATGGAATTAATGGATATAAAATGGTTCATGGCTAGTGTGTTGAGACGGGCTGAAAAGTTTAAACAAATTACAGGCAGAGATGATTTTCTCGAGGCACATGTTTCAACTTTAGGTTTTGATAAGTCTAAAGTTACTTGTTTTCGTTGCAGGGAAAAGGGGCATTTCAAAAGGGAGTGCACAAATCACGAAGCAAGTGGAGCTCAAAATTCTTTCAGAAACAACGACTATTATAAAAAGGCGATTTATCATCAAGTTACACAACAGCCACATCATCAACAACAGGCACAAACTGCACATGGTAGAAAAGAAATTGAAGATTCAAAGAGAGCATGTCTGGTTAATCAGGGCAAGGATAGTGATTTCAGTTGGGATAAATACATTCCAAAGGATAGTAAAGTATTCTTGGCAGATCAAGAAGATGAAAAATTGCCAGAAGGTATTAGTTGGGACAATTATTGCCCAGACAAAGAATTCATGGCAAAAGAGATGTTAAATGCTAAAGCTTTTGTTGCTAATGCTTCTGATGAATATTGGGCAGAAAAATACAGAAAAATTAGGGAAGCTGAAGAAGAGAAATGGAAGAAATATGAAGAAGAAGAAGAAGAAGAAGAACAGGAACAAGCTGAAGCTGAGAAAAAGAAAAAGACTAAAGAAGAAGTTCCAGTAAGAATAGTCAAAGAAGTTCCAGAGTTTGAAATTAAAACAGATACTGATGCAGTCAAAGTTTTTGAGAAGTGTATGAATTGTGATTCTCTGATAAAGCAAAACAATGAATTGCTCCACAATATAAAAAGGCTGAAAGAATCATATGATACTTTGAACAGAGAAATGAATAAGTATCAAGAATCAAATAGTGAACAGACTGTAGCAATGAATACACTCAAAAGGGCATACATGAGGCAGCTTGACAATGTCATTTACTACACAGAAAAATGTGCTGAACTTGAGAAGAAATTGGAAACTCAGAAAATTGAAACAAATAGAGTAAATGAATTGTTGAAAAGTTACTCATGTTCTACTTTTATTGTTGACAGGATTTACCCGATTGTGGAAGGAATGAAGACGTTTGAAGAGGAGAAGACTTCGGAAGAAAAGAAGTTCAAAACAAAAGAAGATGATGAAATGAAAATTTCTGGTAAGAAACCAAGTGTTGCTTATAATAGATGTCCGCCCCCGGTCGAAAATGGATATTCTCCTCGAAATCCAAATTCCGAAAGAGTTAGAAAGGAAACAAATTTACAATGGGAGTCTGGGTCGTCAGATAATTTGCCAGAAAATATTGATGTCCCGTTCACATCGTCCGACACTGATCATGAGTCCGAGTTGATAAAAAGTGTGGTCGATCAGGTGTTGGATAAAGATGACATAGAGGAGTCAAAAACGGAGTCCAAATCCAAGTCAAAGTCTGAGTCCGACAGGTAAAAGTCAACAATCAAAAAGGACAAACGGGTGTATGACAAGGAGTTTTTGTTATCAAAATCTAATTTGAATGACGAACCGGTCAAAGTAGCATATACTTTGAAAGATTCTGACAAATTATATTCTGATGAGATTTTTCCAATAAGAAGTGTTAAAATTGAAATGATTAAAAAGGTTTTCAAAATCACAGAAATTAATATTTCTGAAATAAAAGATTTAAATCTTTCTGGAAAACCTAAACAATACACTTCAAGAGATCAACAAAGAATTAACAAGAAAATGGGTTACAATTATGGTTATAGTTTTCAAAAGAAACCAAACCATAATGGTAATTTCAAAAAGAAAGGGTTAGGTTTTAATCAACCGAAAAATTATAAAAATAAAAAAGTTTATAAACCAAAAACTGTGTTTGTTTCAGGTAAATCAACAGAAGCTAAAAAGGAGCAATCATTCAGGAAGCAGACAAACCAAGAATTCCTTGCCAAGAAGCAAGTGGAAATGAAAAAGAGTGTTGCTTAAAAGAAGATTGAAACAAGAACTTGTTTTCAGTGCAAAACTGCCAGTCATATTGCTAGGAATTGTCCGAAAACATTCAAACCAAAATAGGAATTTTCTGAGAAACTTAGAGAAAAGATTGTAGAGAAAACTGAACCACCAACGAACAAACTTAAAGTTTTTGAAAATTCAACTTTTGAGGTTGGTTGTTGGACCGTGTGCGACCCTAAATATTCAGTAAAGGCAGTTCATCTTTGAATACAGAGGCGGAATCAAAGTAAACAAAGTCACAACAGCTTTATCCTTTTAATTTCCTTTCTATTAATGCTTTCTGAGTAATTTTTAACAGCAATTCGACACCTAGCACATGATCTGGTTCCGCTCCAACCGTTACAATTGAAATCAACATTGACCTATTTATAATGCCTGTGATTCCGCTTGAAACAACTCAAGCGGAACCTCACTCGAGCGGAATCATCATGTTAAGCTCCGAGCGGAATCACCTAAACACTTTGGAGCGGAATCATGACTTTCCCATTTGGAGCGGAATTACACTCTAAGACCCACTTTCCATTTCCAAGCTCCAATCTAACCTATCTAGACCTAAGACTCGATTAAGACGCAGTAAACAGACATTCAGTACACCAACAGACTCCCCCTTGGATGTTGACGAAGTCTTCGGCGTCGAGTCTTCAGTATTGGTCTCTTTCCAACTCTGTCTTCTCAATGCAAAAAACTCTCTTCACAGGTTCAGGTTCTTGACCTAGCTCCATCTTCAATCTCCCCTTTGACTGTTGATCCAGACTCCCCCTTTCACAGACTCCCCCTCTCAGTATGCTGGGATCTGGGATCTTGTTCTAGTTCAATCTTTACCACTTAGCTCCCATGGAGATGATGAAGTTTACAACCTGTGACTCATACATACAACATTACAAACTATCTTTTTACAAAAACAAACAATCTATTAGTTCTAGAAATCCACTCAAGTATTCAGGTTCAAGTTAATGACCTTGATTACTCAATTAATCTACCAAGTCCAATTTAATGACCTTGGTTGATCTTGTGACAAAACAAACTAATTTTTTTTAAACTTTTCAAACTTTATCTGAAAAATAACAAACATCAAGTTAATGAACTTGTTTTTGACTTTTTCAACAACCCAATCTTTATCAAGATAAGCTCTCCTCATTCTCCAGTCCAGAACTTTTCCTGCATCTACTTCAGTCTTCGAGAATCCAACGATCAACTTTCCACTTTGGTTTGTCGGAAAATAAAGCAGAAATGAAAAATCTTTTTGGATTTTTAATAATGTTTCTAAACTAGGAAATGAACTACAGAAACATAAATTGCAGAAAATAAAGAAAGTAAACTATTTACAAACATATTTTTGGTGAGCGTGTCAGGGAATCATATCAGTTATCAGACAAGTCACTAGTACCGTTAAGCTTAATTTCATACTCAGAATTAAACAATTCACCTCGATTGTCGATATACTGATCCACTTAAATTCTCACACAATTTTCAATCTATTCAGGATATGAATTAAATGTCTTAATGAACTTAAACTCATTCATGTGTCCCACCTCTTGAATATACTCCCGTATCCAGAATCCCAATATTCAGTCTTATAGGTGAGTATACCACAGATGATATCTGTAAGGGGTTAAATGCGAGGGTCGTGAGAGCTCAGGTCGATACTTCCGTATACGCAGAGAGATGACGGCTTCGACTTTTCGGTGTGTCCCCTTTAGAGGATCTTTTTGTTTCAACAGCACACGATTAGCATTTTGCAATGTTTCATCGTTTTTTATGCTGAGGGTGATGCTATATTTCAAGCAATGCAGAAAGTATTATTCGGGGACTAGGTCAGAACTTCCATTCAGCAGAAGTCCCGGAATAATACCCCAGATATCACTGAGTATAAAGACCTAGTATTTCAGAAAGAGGGACCTTTCAAACGAGATTTCAAGGGTTACCTATATATCCAAGTAGTGTTCCCCACAAAATGTGCAAGTTTGAATTTTTTATGTTTATATCCCGAATAAATCTACTAAATGTGCGAAAACCTATCGACACATCATCAATAAGACTTTTTTACGCATTTAATTCTTTACAAATCTTTAGCGTACTGTAACTGTCAAACCGATGTACTATCATTTTCCCTTTTTACACAAGCTCATTTTCAGTTTTTTATTGTTTTTGGATTTTGAAATTTTATCATGTTTTTGTATTTTTGAATTTTTTTACTGTTTTTGTATTTTCTGAAAATATATCTACTCCCCCTAAATACCAAAACAAGTAAAAAATCGACAAACCATTGCAGATTGTTTCTCATCTTCATCCGCAATAGTACCTTCATCAACGCCAATAATGCCATCCGACACCGAAAGAAGCTTCATACCATTCAGTTTTAAAAGATATTTAAAACGTGTTTTATCAAAAGCTTTGGTATGTAAATAACCTTTCTGATTGTCAGTGTGGATTTTCTCAATTCGAATCAACTTCTTCTCGAAGCAATCTCGGATGAAGTGATGTCGAATTTCTATATGTTTAGTTTTAGCGTGCTCTACTGGATTCTTTGTTATATTTATTGCGGCCTCATTATCAACAAAAAGAGGTGTGTTAAGAAACTACAAACCGTAGTCGCGCATCTGTTGCTGTATCCACAGGATCTGAGAGCAGCAATTGCTAGCAGACACGTACTCCACTTTACATGTGGATAACGCCACAGACGTTTGTTTCTTACACTGCCAGGTAACCAAGCGAGGTCCAAAGAACTGGCATCCTGCAGTTGTTGATTTTGCATTGACTTTGCAGCATCCGAAATCTGAGTCGGAATACCCTTCGAGCGTAAAGTCGCCTTTTCTAGGATACCACAACCCCAATGTAGGAGTTCCCTTCAGGTAGCGTAATATCCTCTTCACAATAATCATATGCGAATCTCTCAGGTTAGATTGATATCTTGCTGCCAGGCACGTTGGGTACATGATATCAGGTCGTGAAGTAGTTAAATACATCAATGAACCGATCATGGAACGATAGAACGTCTCATCAACCCTATCTCCGGTGAGATCTGGGTGAATCCCATGATTTATTGCTAAAGGGGTAGCAGCTGGAGTAGAACTTGATATCCCAAATTTCTCTAGAATATCATGAACGTACTTCGTCCGGTGAATGAAAATTCCATCAGGTAGTTGTTCAACTTGTAGACCCAAAAAGAATTTCATCTCCCCCATTGATGACATTTTGAATTTTTGCTTCATCACTTGTTCGAAATCTTTGCGCAAATTCTCATTTGTTGACCCAAAAATTATGTCGTCCACGTAAATTTGAACTATCAGAAGATGACCATCGACCTCTTTAGTGAAGAGGGTGGCATCCACTTTCCCTCGAATGAAGCTGTTGGCTAGTAGGTGTTGAGACAAAGTCTCGTAACAAGCTCTCGGGGCCTGGTGTAAACCGTACAGCGCTTTGTCCAGCAAATAAACCTTGTTTTTGTGGATTGGATCGGTAAAGCCCGGTGGCTGTCTGACATATACCTCCTCTTTGACCTTCCCATAAAGAAATGCCGATTTAACATCTAGCTGATATACTTTGAAGTTCTTCCAAGATGCAAATGCCAGGAAAATTCTGATCGCTTCTAGTCGTGCCACATGAGCATAGACTTCTGTAAAATCAATCCCCTCCTGTTGACTAAAGCCCTGAACAACGAGTCAATCCTTGTTCCGTACAACAACTCCTCTGTCGTCTCTCTTACATTTAAATACCCATTTTGTATTGATTTTCCTGTGACCATCCGGCAAATCCACTAGCTTCGACACTCCTAACTTTTCAAACTGACTCAATTCTTCTTGCATCGCATTGACCCAAGAATCTTCAGTAAGCGCCACTTTGTAAGTTCGCGGTTCGATCTGCGAAATAAAACAACATCATGAAAAATCAGTTTGTAAAGGTGCTACTGTAGAATAAAAACATGTAAGGCCCTGGTCAATTTGACGTCTCGTATGAACACCCAATTGCAACTCTCCAATGATCAACTCCTCTGGATGGTATGAAAGAGTTCGTGGCATTACTTCGCTTGGAACATCCACATCGCCTTCCAGATTAGTAACATTCTGATTTGCACCTTGTTCACTAATTGTGTTTGTTTGACTTGAACCCTGAATCTGCTCCCCCTCAGAATCTGAATCACCACGATCAAATATCGGCATATTCTCAGATTCTTGATTATCATTCTGAACCGTCAGATTATCTTGAGCAACTTCATTTTATTGGACATCATCATGTTCCCCAGCATTGCTAGGACCTGCTTCATCATCATTTGAAGTTTCCCGTGGTCTTCTAGAATACTCAGCTGGGAACCTTTGCTGCGACTCGTATTCTCGCAAAATATCCAACTCATCAAAGAATTCTCTTCTTCCTCTTGTTCTTCCCTCATGTCAAACGAATCCCACAACTTGTCATAATGATACCGCCATGAATCTCCAGGATTCTGCGGCGGCATTGTATGACCTTGACATTCAACATTTACAGCTTCAATAATCCGCTTCTCATTTGGAACGAAGACACGTCGCATAGGACTTGCATAACCAACAAATATACCCTCAATGCACTTCGGACCAAACTTTCCATAAGGTTCTAGAACAGTACAGGGTGACCCAAACGGTTCAAGATACTTCAAATTAGGTTTGCGGTTATTGATCAACTCAAAGCATGTTTTGTTGAACTTCTTGACAGTGAGAACTCTGTTGAGCGTATAGCATGTGGTGGAAACAGCTTCAGCCCAAAAATTTATTGGTAATTTTGAATCTGCGAGCATTGTTCTAGCCATCTCAGTTAGTGTCCGGTTTTTGCGTTCTGCAACTCCATTCTGCTGCGGAGTGTACAGAGCACTAAACTCATGCAATATACCTTTTTCATCACAAAATTCTTCCATCTTGCTGTTCTTGAATTCAGTACCATTATCACTTCGAATTCTTTTGATACGCCTTTGGTACAGATTCTCAATCTTCTTGAACAACGCCATCAAACTGTCATAAGTTTCATCTTTTGATTTCAAAAACGATACCCACGAAAATCTGGAATAATCATCAGTAACGACCAAACAATAGTAGTCTCCTGTAATACTTTTGACATTCACAGGACCGAATAAATCCATGTGAAGTCTCTCCAGAGGTCTTGAAACTGAATTGATTTGCTTTGTAGGGTGTGACATTTTCTTCTGCTTGCCTTTAACACAGCTAATGCACCCCCTTCCAGATGAAAACCTTTCACATGAACACCCAATACTAAATCATTGTGCACCAAGTGATTCATCTTTCGTAGGTGAATGTGACCCATTTTTCTATGCCACAATCTCGATTCTTTTTCCGTTGCTCTAGACACAAAACAATGAGCCTGACCCGTGGTTGTAGTAGCTACGCTCATATCCAACACGTACAGATCATTGACTCTTGGTGCCCTCATGATAATCCATTCCTCAGGGATAACAAATCCTGGCTTCAAGATCAAACATTCTTTGTCAGTGAAGTGAGTGGTATACATTCTGTCACAGATCTGCGAGATACTCAGCAGATTATTCTCCAGCTCAGCAATGTAGTTAACTCTCTCAAACGTCACAATCCCGTTGGATAACGTTCCTTCACCAATAATCCTACCACCTTGATTACCCGCGAATCCTACGTAACCTCCATTGATATTCTTCACATCATACAACAATGCAGTCTTCCCTGTCATATGTCGAGATGCTCCACTATCCATAATCCATCGAGAAACTAATCTCGGAAGATCCTGCACATATCACAAATTGTTTTAAAACATTTCAATAAAGATGCCGATTCATGCTTCGCGATCAAGGAAGCTCCGGCAAACACCACAAACACTTAGTTAGATTTGGAAGCTACCCAAACCTGTTTTGACTCAGGTAACTCAACTTTAATGTGAGTTTTTGTAGTGTAAAGTGGCGGAAAATTTTTATCATTCATTTTCAAATTTTCTTCAGACCCAACCTCAACCTTTTTGTATAAGAAAAATTCATCTTTCTGAGGTTGACCAGATGGTTGGTCTTTCTTTTGAACATTTTTCTTTTCAGAATTTTGCATTTCTTTTTCAAGTTTCACATAATAATCCAAAGGAAGTTTTTCAATCTCAGAAACCTTTGGTTTAGAAACACTTTCTTTCTTTACAACAACTTTCGGCTTCCATGTTTGTTGAGATGACGCAACCCGTTTGTAAAACTTGTCATTTTTAGTTACCATCTTCTTAACAGGTTCATTTTTTATTTTGTTTTCATTTTTCAAAATCTTTTTCTCAACAACCAATGGAGCTTTTCCCTTCGCATCATCTTTCTTTTTTTGAATCTTCACAGCTTCAGTCTTAGGCTTCACGTTGGTACACTTTCGTGCAATATGTCCAACTTCATTGCATCTGAAGCATGTTCGAGTATCAACAACTCGACTTGTGCCTTCAGACTGAGACTGTGAAGCTTTCTTTTCAAAGAACTCTTCATTTGATTTCGAAAAGATTTTCGATTCTTCATCAAACAGTGAACTTGAACTGTTCACGAACACTTTCTTCTCAACAAACTTCTTGTTTTGAACATTCTTTTCTGATAAGACTTACCACCCTGATAACCACCCGACCATCTGTTTCGGTTGTTGTTGTAAAAACGTGGTGGAACAACAGGTTTCTTATAGTAAGCTTTATCTTTTTCAAAATTCATTTGTCTCTTTGTTTGACTCAAACTGTTCACTTATGACAACTCAACTTCAACCAATTTGAAAACATTTGTTAACTTGTTCACATTAACATTCTCAATAGGAAACTCAGAATCCGAAAATAACTTATCAGATCCCGACATCTTGTACATGACAAGAGTAGGTTCATCATTTAAGTTGTTTTTGGACTTCTATTTCGGAATGTATTTGTCCAAGAAACATCCATCATCTTCAGCTGAATCAGACATCAAAACACTTTCAGCTGTGCTTTTAACAATCTCTGTCTGAACACTATCATCAGATGATGTAAAGGAAAATGTAACATCAATTGAATCAGGAAGTTTAACTTCATTCTCTTCTTCAATTTCAACCAACCCAGATTGCTTTTTCGAATAATTGTCAAGAACTGGTGGTGGAACTTGATGAAAACCCACCCCGGTTCCATCAGAGTGCACATCTTCGCCTGCTTTGTTTTTCCCGATGGGTTTGGGAACAATGTGTTGCAAAACAAAGCTTGCGGAGTTGTAACTCTTAAGCTTCAACTGGATTCGCTCATTTTCGATTTCAGCTTCTTGAACTTTAAGCTTTAATTTTGCGATTTTATCCAGTTTTTGATTGATTAATTCTTCTTTTATCCTAAGAACACTTGACAGATGAACATTTTCTTTATACGTTTTACCATTTCTGTCATCATTATCTTTCATTGTACGTTTAAGCTTCTGAAATTTCTCAGTGATCTGACGATTTTCAAGAACTAACCTTTCATTTTCTTTCCTAACCTTTTCTTGGTCAGTTTTATCATTTTCAATTTTGTTGGTTAATTCTCTTAATCGATCAGTTGAAGCTTTCACCCTTTTATCACGATCAAGAATTTGATCCTCAACGCTTCTGACTTTCGCAGGCAGATCATCAATCTTCTTACCGTTGAAATAAGTGACTGTACTACAAACTTTGCATTCCTTGATGCAGTTTTTGTAGTCAACAACACCATTGACTTTTTTACCTGACTCAGTCGTCGACGCGTTTGAACTGACCTGGCTTTTAGACTCAGAGACGGATTTAGAATCTACCTCAAGCGCTTTAGCAGCCAGCACCTTGTCAGCCATCTTTCCCATGTTTTCAGCATTCAACTCCTGTTTCATGTCAATGATTCCAGTGTCAATCTCCTTTGACTTCTCTTTCTCTTCTTTCTCCTTCTCTTCTTTTTCTTTCTCTTCTCCGCTTCCCCACCATTTTCTTTGCCAATAATCATCTTCTTCTTTAAAATCTTTGATTATGGTTTCCAAAGCAAGAGTGTTATGGTCAATAGCAATGTTTCCCTGGGGGTCAAGATAACATTCCCTGTCTGGATCCCATCTATTTGCTCTTTTTGCTTCAAGATAGATACCACCTAGTCTGATCATTTTGTTCTGAGCTATCAGCTTTCTGTGATTATACTTCTGTTCTTCAGTTCTGTTGTCTTTCCAAGGAACAGGTTCAGATTTTGCCATGAACGCATATCCAACAGCATCCTCCTCAGGTAACAACTCACTCCAGTCGTAACCTTCATCGTCGTGAATTATAGCAAGAGCTCTAGACTTCTCTTTGTTATCTTCAAGCTGCTTCATTCTTGTTGGCTCCGATTTATTCTGATGATAAATCGCCTTCTTGTGATAATCTTCTCTGAACGGGTTCTCAGATTCATCAGCATACGCATTTCGGCATTCACGCTTAAAGTGACCTTTCTGTTTGCACTTAAAGCATGTCACTTTGGACTTTCAAAGCCCAACTTGGTAGAAGGTCCACCAATTGACTTTCTCCCGGTTATCTCCATGAAACGTTGTGCCCGACGAACTGCACTGGCCATACACCACCTTATGTCGATCAGTTCCATCTCCTCAGGATCTATTTGATCGTAGTCTTCCTTTGTCAGGTTGGTGTTGCCTATCTTGCCAGCTACAAGACTTTCATACGATTCTAACACAGACGCTAGGAAAACCATCTGTTGTTTAGCAGACTCCTCGCTGAAATTCTGAGCGTTCTTTAAGTCTACAGCGATGTTGCATTGAAATAAATTCTTTGCATCAGAATGATTTGCAGATGACGAAGATCCACTGTGAAATCCACTGCTTTGGTTTTCTTTACTTGAAGTGTGAGAACTCTCAGCAGCAAACGCTGTCTTGGGAGATGTATTCTTTGGCATCATGCTTTTTGGATAATACAAATCCAAGTTCTGCTGATAAGACGAATGATTGACTTTGTGTGTCTTCCTTAACTCCAACTCGTGACTCTCTAGTCTTTCAATCAACAGATCCACCGTAAGCTCTGCATGCTAGATCGTATTTTTCAGCATCAACGCATAATATTGCCAATCCATCTCATCTGGCAATGAATCAAACAATTTGTCGACTAGCTCTTCTCGAGAATAGAAAATTTCATGTCTCGCCAGTTCCAGCTTCAGGTGCCCAAACCTTTCAATCATTTTACACACTGATTCATTCTTTAAACACCCAAACAAATCAAACTCTTTCCTAAGTAGTTTCTTTTTGTTTTTCACTATTTCTGCACTTCCTAAACATTTGTTTTTCAACTTATCCCAAAGATCTTTAGCACTAGTGTATTCGATCAAAGATATTTTATCTTCTCGAACAGATTGAAACAGCAACGCAACACATTTTTGCTCAGCAACAAACGACTCTATCTCATCAGTGATGTTAAGCTTTCACCATCTTTGCCCCCATCATGGTATCCGTTCTTTAGACTCTTCCAGCTAAGATAAGCAAAAGCCCTCAACCAATCTTCAAACTTCTTGGCCCACCGACTGTACTCTTCAATAGCCATCAACTTCGGGGGTTTGTTGTAAGTTCCGAAAGCACTTTCAATTTCTAAGGCATCCGATAACTTTTTCTTTGTATTTGGAGGATTCTCATTTGTATTGCTTGAAGTAGTATCGTCTCCAGAATTTCCAGCAAAAGCATACATGTCGCTAAATGGGTTCATGAATATATCATCCATCTTGTACGTACCTGAAAAATCAACAAACACTTAGAAAATTTTCGAAATTTTGAAACACAACAATTTCGAGCGAAATCAGAAAGTAATCTCAAGCGAAATTAGAATGTTTTCTGATTTCGAGCGGAATCAGATGAAATTTTCAGGCGGAATCAGAACTGAACTGAATACAAGCGGAATTAGAAAATGACTTTCGAGCAGAATCTGTTTTTTTATGTCTTTTCAAGCGAAATCACCTATTTCGCTTCAAATGGCCAAGTGTTTTTCGAGCGGAATTAACTTTTTAGAGCGAAATCTGCGAAGATCTTTTCGAGCGGAATCAGGTTTTTAGATCATTTTTACCATTTTTACTTCGATTTTTAACCTGATTCTTTCTAGGGTTTGTTAATACTATGTTTTACACAATATACTCGAAATTCAGGCCATTTCAACCGCTAGAACTTGTTCAAATCAGAAAAGTATGAGAAGAAGAGAGTAGAAATGAGAAAATCCGGTAGAATCAAGCTGTAATGGTATGAACTCCTCGTCCTGTGCTCTGATACCACTTGTTGGACCGTGTGCGACCCTAAATAGTCAGTAAAGGAAGTTCATCTTTGAATACAGAGGCGGAATCAAAGTAAACAAAGTCACAACAGCTTTATCCTTTTAATTTCCTTTCTATTAATGCTTTCTGAGTAAATTTTGACAGCAATTCGACACCTAGCACATGATCTGATTCCGCTCTAACCGTTACAACTGAAATCAACATTGACCTATTTATAGTGCCTGTGATTCCGCTTGAAACAACTCAAGCGGAACCTCACTCGAGCGGAATCATCATGTTAAGCTCCGAGCGGAATCACCTAAACACTTTGGAGCGAAATCATGACTTTCCCATTTGGAGCGGAATTACACTCTAAGACCCACTTTCCATTTCCAAGCTCCAATCTAACCTATCTAGACCTAAGACTTGATTAAGACGCAGTAAACAGACATTCAGTGCACCAACATTGGTGAATGTTCGAAAAATGTTTTCAAAAAGAAGGAAAAACTTAACAACCAACAATGGGTTGTTAAGAAATCAAGAGACAGTTCTGGTGATGAATCTGATTCCAAAAAATCAGAGGAGCCGCGTGTTGTTGTCAAAGAAGAGAAAAAAGTTCCGCCAGTGGATGATGTGAATTTTCCACCACTGAAAGCTGAAAATTTGAAATCTAAAATTGGGAAAGTTAAAATCTCAAACCAATTATTTTCTAAAAAGAAAGAATTGGATGTTGAAAAAGCTTTTAACCCTGCAGTGAAAAATATTTTTGGAAAAATGATTGAGGGGAAGGCTAAAGGGGTAAAGGATTTTTATCAATCAAAAAGGAAAAATGGAACCCCAAGTGAGACTGAACAAATTACACCCAAGGCTGGTCAGGCTTGGGTGGATATTGGTTGAAAAATAGAAACCTGACTTGCCGGAGCTCCCAAGTTGGTAATCGTGGAGCATGAATCGGCATCATTCTTGAAAATGTTTTTGAAAATTGAAATTGAGAACTGTGAATTGCCGGAACTCCCAGGTTGGTAAGTGTGGAGTAGGAATCGGCATCTTGAGAATTCATCCAACAAGTGGTAATTGGTTGAAAAGCATTTTTACAAGTGGTTGATTGTTGATCTTACTAGTGATAAATCAAGGTCATTAAGTTGAACTTGATTTATCTATCATTCAAAAGATTGGTAAACAATGTGATGGTTTGATCCCCATTTCCTACAAGTGGTGAAATCAACAAAACTAATTTTCCGGAAAAACCATTTTGATTAAAACAAACTTAAGTGTTTTGAAATCATAATGGGAAAATAGTTTGTTGTGAGGGGGAGTTCTGGTTGTTTATGCCAAGTGGATGGAGAACTGAGGCGATTCGATTTCAGTTGTCAATTTCTGTACAGTTTGTTTTCAAATTTCTTTAAATGTGTTTGCATTTTAGGGGGAGTAAAAATTTCAGAAAATCCAAAAAAATTAGAAAATTTGAAAAAGACAAAAACATGATAAAATCAAAAATGAGTTTTTGTTGTGAAAAAGAGGAAATGATAGTACATTAGTGGACTATCGCAACATGCTAAAGAAATGAAAAGATAAAATGTAATAAACAATCTCACTGTGGATGTGCCAGATGTAGGATCGATTTCTGACACGAATGAGTCGATCAGAAGAGTAATTCACCAATTCAAGAGGCGGAAACTAATGAATCAGTGTTATTTCAGCCATATTCACTTTAAACTGTTGATTTTATTGATACATAATTCTTTTACATGCACGACAACACTTCGGCAGCACTTCGTGGCAAACCGGAAGACAACTGTCTTGATTTCGCTCCAAGTAGACCTATATATAGCCGTCCTATTCCACTTGAACATCACATATTCGGTTCAAGCGGAATCACTACAAAACAACTCAAGCGAAATCATGACAATACAAGTTCGAGCGGAATCAACATATTAAGGGGTTTCGCTTGAAATGACAAGATGTCATTTCAAGCGGAATCACCTTCAAAGACTAATTTCTTGGATTCCGAGCCCTGAACTAGCTATCTCTATACAAGACTCGATACAAGACGAAGTCGACAGACGGATGCACCAACAAACTCCGCCTCGGATGTTGACGGAGTCTTCAGTCTCGAGTCTTTGGTTGTCAAACCTTCAGTCTTTATCAGTCTTTGTGCTTCTCTCCGAAGTATTCTCCATTGTAAGCATCCTTACTCAAACTCTATCACCAACAAACTTCTCTTCCTCGAATGTTGAATCTTTAAACTTCATTATCATCAGCAATCTTAGAATCAGAATCTGGCACTTTGTCCTTCAGACTCCCCCTCTCAGTCTGCTGGGATCGTAGTCTGGAAATCACAGATTCAAGATCGTTTCCTAGCTCTTATCCTGCATAAACCTCTACCCAACACATAAGTTTTTCCAAAGTTTAAATCTTTTAAAATTTAGAAACCAATTGCAAGAAACATTCAAAAATGATTTATTCTTTGAAAACCATTTATCAAAAACAATCATTTTCACACACTCTTTATCTAAACATGTTCTTCATGTTTAGCACTTGGGATTTCGAAAAACAGCTTTTCTGCATCAGATGTCGAAAATCTTTTTGAATTTTTCAAAAATTTATGCTAAAACACTCCTAAAATCTTTTTAGATTTTTGAGAATAAATGCAGTAAAGAAAAATTTACAGACAATATTTTTGTGAGTTCGTGCAAGAGGATCATATCAGTTTTTGAGACACATCACCAACACCGTTAAGCTTGATTTCATTTTAAGTTCTAAACAATTCACCTAGATTGTCAGTATATTAGTCCACATAAATTTTCACACAAATTTCAACTGTTTCGAGATACGAAATTAGTGTCTTAGATACTTAAACTCATTCGTGTGTCCCACTACTTGAATATACTCCCGTATCCAGATCCCAATATTCAGTCTTACAGGTGAGTATACCTAGATGATATCTGTAAAGAGGTTAAATTGCGAGGGTCGTGAGAGCTCAGGTCGATACTTCCGTATACGCAGAGAGATGACGGCTTCGACTTTTGGTGTGTCCCCTTTAGAGGATCTTTTCTTCAACAGCAATGATTATCAATATTATTGTTTAATCATTTTTGCTGAGGGCTGCGCTATTTTTCAAGCATTTGCAGAAAGTATTATACGGGGACTAGGTCAGAATTTCCATTCAGCAGAAGTCCCGGGATAATACCCCAGATATCACTGAGTATAAAGACCTAGTATCTAAGAAAGAGGGATCTTTCAAACAAGATTTCGGGGGTTACCCATATATCCAAAAAATGTTACCCACGAGATAAGCAAGTTTGAAATTTTTAGGTTTATATCTCGTCACAATCTACTAAATGTGCAAAAACCTACTGACACATCCGCAGTGAGATTGTTTATCACATTTTTAACTTTACATATCTTAAGCATGTTGTGATAGTCCACTGTTGTACTACCATTTCCACTTTTATGCAACAAAAACTCATTTTTCATTTTATCATGTTTTTGTCTTTTTTCAAATTTTCTAATGTTTTTGGATTTTCTGAAATTCTTACTCCCCCTAAAATTCAAACACATCTAAAGAAAATAAAAACAAACTGTACAAGAACATGACAACTGATATGAATCACCTCAATTCTCCATTCACTTGGCATAAACAATCAGAACTCCCCCTTTCAGCAAACTATTTTCCCATTATAATTTCAAAATACTTAAGTTTGTTTTAATCAAAATGGTCTTTCTGGAAAATAAGTTTGTTTATTAACCACTTGTAGGTTTGGGGTCACTTCATCACTTTGTTTTTCCAATCTTATGAATGATAGCTAAATCAAGTTCAACTTAATGACTTTGATTAACTTCTTGTAAGATCTAAAATCAAACAATTTCAATCAATTACCATCTGTTGGTTGAATTCTCAAGGTGCTGATTCCTACTCCACACTTACCAACCTGGGAGTTCCGGCAATTCACACTTCTCAATTTCAATTTTCAAAAACATTTTCAAGAATTATGCCGATTCATGCTCCACGATTACCAACTTGGGAACTCCGGCAAGTCAGGTTTCTATTCAACAAAGAATATATCCACCCAAGCCTGACCAGCCTTGGGTGTAACTTGTTCAGTCTCACTTGGGGTTCCATTTTTCCTTTTTGATTGATAAAAATCCTTTACCCCTTTAGCCTTCTCCTCAATCATTTTTCCAAAAATATTTTTCACTGCAGGGTTAAAAGCTTTTTCAACATCCAATTCTTTCTTTTCAGAAAAGAATTGGTTTGAGATTTCAACTTTTCCAATTTTAGATTTCAAATTTTTAGCGCTTAGTGATGGAAAATTCACATCATCCATTGGCGGAACTTTCTTCTCGTCTTTCACAACAACCTGCGGCTCCTCTGATTTTATGGAATCAGATTCATCACCTGAACTGTCTCTTGACTTCTTAACAAACCATTTTTGATTGTTAAGTGTTTCTTTCTTTTTGAAAACCTTTTTCGAACACTCACCAACTTCATAAATTGAATTTTCAAAAACTTTAAGTTTGTTTGTTGGTGGTTCGACTTTTTCAACAACCTTTTCCTTAAGTTTCTCAGAAACTTCCTGTTTTGATTTGAATATCTTCGGACAATTTTTAGCAATATGACCAGTAGTTTTGCCCTGAAAACAGGTTCTCATTTCGATCTTCTTCTGAACAACACTCTTCTTCAATTCCTCTTGTTTCTTGGCAAGGAATTCTTGGTTTGTTTGCTTCCTGAATGCTTGTTCTTTCTCAGCTTCTGAGGATTTTCCTGAAACAAACACAGTTTTTGGTTTATAAACTTTTTTATTTTTATAATTTTTCGGTTGATTAAATCCAAGACCTTTCTTTTTGACATTACCATTATGGTTTGGTTTCTTTAGGTTTTCCAGTAAGATTTAAATCTTTTATTTCAGAAATATTAATTTCTGTGATTTTAAAAACCTTTTGAATCATTTCAATTTTAACACTCCTTATTGGAAAAATCTCATCAGAATATAATTTGTCAGAATCTTTCAAAGTATATGCTACTTTGACTGGTTCGTCATTCAAATTAGATTTTGATAGCAAAAATTCCTTATCATAAACCCGTTTGTCCTTTTTGATTGTTGACTTTGACGTATCAAACTCAGACTTTGACTCGGATTTGGACTCCGGTTTTGACTCCTCTATATCATCTTTATCCAACACTTGATCGACCACATTTTTTATCAACTTGGACTCATGATCAGTGTCGGACGATGTGAACGTAACATCAATATTTTCTGGCAAGTTATCTGATGACCCAGACTCCCATTGTAAATTTGTTGCCTTTTTTACTCTTTCAGAATTTAGATTTCGAGGAGAATATCCATTTTCGACCGGGGGCGGACATCTATTGTAGACAACACTTGGCTTCTTACCAGAAATTTTCACTTCATCATCTTCTTTTGTTTCGGGCTTCTTTTCTTCTGAAATCTTCTCTTCATCAAACGTCTTCAGTCTTTACACAATCGGATAAATCCTGTCAACAACAAAAGTAGAACATGAGTAACTTTTTAATAAATTGTTGACTCTTTCAGTTTCAATTCTTTGTGTTGCCAACTTCAATTCCAGCTCAGCACACTTCTCTGTGTAGTAGTTGACGTCATCAAGCTGTCTCTTGTAAGCTCCTTTGAGTGTATTCATTGCAACAGCTTGTTCACTGTTTGATTCGGTGTATTTGTTCATTTCTCTGTTCAATGTATCATATGATTCTTTCAACCTTTTAATGTTGTGTAGCAACTCGTTGTTTTGCTTGATCAAAGAATCACAATTCAAACACTTCTCTGGAACTTTGACTGCTTCAGTATCAGCTTTGATTTCAAATTCTGGAACTTCTTTGAAGGTTCTCACTTGAACTTCCTCTTCTCTTTTCTTCTTTTCAGCTTCAGTTTTTCTCCTTTCTTCCTCTTTTTCCTTTTCATATCTTTTCCATTTCTCTTCTCCAGCTTGCCTAATTTTTCTATATTTTTCTGCCCAATATTCATCATAAGCATTAGCAACAAAGGCTTTAGCGTTTAGCATCTCTTTGGCCATGAATTCTTGGTCTGGGCAAAAATTATCCCAACGAAAACCTTCTGGCAATTTTTCATCATCTTGATCTGCTAAGCATACTTTACTGTCCGTTGGAATGTATTTATCCCAACTGAATCCACCATCCTTGCCCTGATTAACCAGACATCCTCTCTTTGAATCTTCAATTTCTTTTTTTCCATGTGCAGTTTGTGCCTGATGTGGTGCCTGTTGTTGTTGATATGGTTGTTGTGTAACTTGATGATAAATCGCCTTTTTGTAGTAGTCATTGTTTCCGAAAGGATTTTAAGCTCCACTCGCTTCACGATTTGTGCACTCTCTTTTGAAATGCCCCTTTTCCCTGCAACGAAAACAAGTAACTTTAGACTTATCAAAACCTAAAGTTGAAACATGAGCCTCGCAAAAATCATCTCTGCCTGTAATTTGTTTGAACTTTTTAGCCCGTCTCAACACACTAGCCATGCACCATTTTATATCCATCAGTTCCATTTCCTCGACATCAATTTGATCGTAATCCTCTTTCGTGAGCATTGGATTCCCGATCCTTCCTGCAACTAAGCCTCCATACGATTCAAGCACCGTTACCAATAAAGACATGTGACTTTTAGCAACTTCCTCAGTATAATTCTGATCATTTTCAAGCTTTAAGGAAATATTGCATTGAAGAACTTTGCCACTCTTTGTTGTAGAAAACTGTGGATCATATGTTGGAAATGAAGAGAATCTTGTTGTGCTGCTTGATCCCTGAGATGAACTTTCAGAAGAACCTTTTGCATTATAAGCAGTTTCAACCTTTGGAGAGAGATTTGTCTTTTCACTAAAACCACTTTTAAAGTACAAACCAATGTCCTGTTCTCCATCATAGTTCTTCATCCTGGCAATGTTTCTCTGCTCCATCTCTTGAGCTTCAAGATGTTTGATGAACCCTCCCAGAGTTAGATCGTTATATTCTGTTCTATTATTCCTCAACATCATCAAAAACATTCCCCAAACATCATGCGGCAACGCATCTGCCAGCTTCTCAATCAGCTCATCTTTACTTTTGTGGATGCCCAATCTCGTCATATTCTTCACCAAGTTACAGTATCTTTCAATAATCTGCTTGGTGTTTTCCGTTCTCAAACCCCGGAATAAATCAAATTCCTTCTTCATTAGAGACACTTTGTTTCTGACCAAATCTTCATTACCAAGAGCCTTTGCTTCTAATTCTTTCCAGATCGAATATGCACTACCATCATGTCGAAGGAAGATCAAGATGTCTTCTTTAATTGCATGCTGCAACAAACTAACCATCAGCTTCTCATCTTTGCATTTCTTTTTCTCATCAGGACTTAATTCTCTAATTGGTATCATCTTTCGATCACTGCCAAGAGGTCTGAAATATGGTACTTCAGTATGATCCCAAGCATCCAAATGATACGCCTCAACCCAGTTACCAAAACGTTCGGACCAACCATTATAATCATCAATGTCCATAAGCTTAGGCGGTTTTTGAGTTGTTCCAGTTTCATTTTCAAGCAAGGCATTCTAAGTAATTGTGATAGGACTAGCAAAGGCATTGTAGAACTCGTTGTCCATTGTTCAATTTTTCAAAAGTTCACAATTTTTCAAGTTTCAAGAGAAATATCAAAAACACTTTCAAGCGAAACCTCTTTGAAGCTTTGAAGCGGAATCAACAATTACAATTTCAACCGGAATATGCACGCTGGAGGGGAATCACTAGAATTTTCCAAGCGGAATCAACCTTTAAGCGAAATCAGATGCAATCTCAAGCGAAACCTCTGTTTCAAGCGGAATTAAACCAATCTTTCAAGCGGAATGGGTTTTAAGCAAAATCACTCTAATTTTCAAGCGAAATAAAGATCAATTCCAAGCGAAATCACTATGACGTCATCATTTCGAACAACATTTCAAGTGGAATTAAGTAAAAATCAAGTTTTAGTTTGATTTTAATAGTGAAACTTTCCAGGATTTGTTAATTCATGATTGCGAGTGACATGTGAAAATTTGAGCCAATTTTACCGTAAAAAATTTTCGATTTTGAAGAAGAAGGTGTAGAATATCAGAAAATACAGCTGAAATGGCAAGAACTCTTCCTCCTGAGCTCTGATACCACTTGTAGGATCGATTTCTAACCCGAATGAGTCGATCAAAAGAGTAATTCACCAATTCAAGAGGCGGAAACTAATGAATCAGTGTTATTTCAGCCATATTCACTTTAAACTGTTGATTTTATTGATATAGAATTCTTTTACATGCACGACAACACTTCGGCAGCACTTCGTGGCAAACCGGAAGACAACTGTCTTGATTTCGCTCCAAGTAGACCTATATATAACCGTCCTATTCCGCTTGAACATCACATATTCGGTTCAAGCGGAATCACTACAAAACAACTCAAGCGAAATCATGACAATACAAGTTCGAGCGAAATCAACATATTAAGGGGTTTCGCTTGAAATGACAAGATGTCATTTCAAGCGGAATCACCTTCAAATCCTAATTTCTTGGAATCCGAGCCCTGAACTAGCTATCTCTATACAAGACTCGATACAAGACGAAGTCGACAGACGGATGCACCACCACCAGTAGGTTTTTGCACATTTAGTAGATTGTGACGAGATATAAACCTAAAATTTAAATTTGCTTATCTCGTGGGGAACATTTCTTGGATATATGGGTAACCCCCGAAATCTTGTTTGAAAGGTTCCTCTTTCTGAGATACTAGGTCTTTATACTCAGTGATATCTGGAGTATTATCCCGAGACTTCTGCTGAATGGAAATTCTGACCTAGTCCCCGTATAATACTTTCTGCAAATGCTTGAAACATAGCACAGCCCTCAGCAAAAATGATGAAACAATAAAATTGATTATTATTGCTGTTTAAGAAAAGATCCTTTAAAGGGGACACACCTAAAGTCGAGCCGTCATCTCTCTGCTGAACGGAAGTTCTGACCTGAGCTCTCACGGTTTCGCATTTAACCCCCTTACACATATCATTTGTGGTATACTCACCTGTAAGACTGAATATTGGGATCTGGATACGGGAGTATATTCAAGTGGTGGGACACGCGAATAAGTTTAAGTTCTAAAGACATTAATCTCGTATCTCGAAACAGTTGAAATTTGTGTGAAAATTTAAGTGGACCAGAATACTGACAATCTAGGTGAAGTGTTTAGAACTTAAAATGAATTCAAGCTTAACGGTGTTAGTGATTTGTCTCAAAAACTGATATGATCCTCTTGCACAAACTCACAAAAATATTGGCTGTAAATATTTCTTTATTGATTTCTTCAAAATCAAAAATTCAAAAAAGATTTTAGTGTGTTTTAGAATAAATTGTTAAAAATTACAAAAAGATTTTCGACAACTGTTGTTGAAAAGCTGATTTTCGAAATTCCAAGTGCTAAACGTGACGAACAGGTTTGGAAGAGAGTGTATGAAGAAGTTGTGTTTACAAGTGGTCACTAAAGCCTAAATCATTTTGAATGTTTCCTGCAAATGGTCTCTAAATTTTAAATTCTAAAACTTTGAGAAACTTATGTGTTTGGTAGAGTCTGTACAGGAAATGATAGGTTTAAATACCTGTAGATGGTGATTTCCAGACTACGATCCCAGCACATTGAGAAAGGGAGTCTGAAGACATCAAGAGAGAATTTTGAAGATGCAGAAAACCAGATCGAGATTCTGAAGATAGAAGAAAGAAGATAGAGATTGAATGAGGATGCTTACAATGAAGAATATTTCAAAGAGAAGCCCGAAGACTGATAAAGACTGAAGGTTTGACAACCGAAGACTCGACACTGAAGACTCCGTCAACATCCGAGGGGGAGTTTGTGGTGCATCCGTTTGTCGTCTTCGTCTTGTATCGAGTCTTGTATAGAAATAGATAGTTTAGGGCTCGGAAATCAAAATTGTGGAAATTGTAGGTGATTCCGCTTGAAATGACATCATGTCATTTCAAGCGAAATCTCAAATCATTCTGATTCTGCTCCAACTAGCATTGCTTATTTCGCTTGAGTTGTAATGTTCGGATTCCGCTTGAAATGAACATGTCATGTTCAAGCGGAATCTAGTCATCTATATATAGGTGCATTTGGAGCGAAATCAGTAAGAAGTTTTCCGGTTATGCAACGAAGTGCTGCCGAAGTGTCGTCATTCTGTAAAACAGCTTTATATCAATCAAATCGACAGTTTAAAGTGATTTGCATGCTGAATTGACCTCAGTTTGTCTGTTTCCGCCGTTCAAATTGAGTAAAACTCTTCTGATTGACTCGTTCGGGTCTGAAAACGATCCTACAATTTTCCATTGTTCAAGCTTCGAGAGGACTCCATTCAAGTTCCAAGCATCCGGTGTTCAAGCTTCTTCAACCATGAGCGGCTAAACACCTTGGTTTCACCCCGGTGTAGGTAGTTGTTTAATTTAGGGTTTCGCATTGTTTCTTGCTACAACTTTGTGACAAATTGTGTTTGATTTTTGAAACCTTTGACAATAGTTTGCATTTGTTTCGTATTCGTAAATTGTCAAACGATGTTAAAAGTTATGACTTTACGAAATGGTTATGTGTAGTGTGCATTGTCTTGGTTAGGTTTTACTTGTGTTGATTACAAAGTGCATTCTTGTCTGTTTTTCAAAGCGTTGATAGTTATTGGCACCTAAATCACGGTACACTAAATCCGCTAATCATATGCAATTGGTTGGATCTAAAAACTTGTAGAAACCCTAGGTTGGCAATTACCGAAACCGGGTGTGAACCCTTTTTCTTATTATTGTTTACTAATCAATTTTCTTTCAATCGTTAATCATTAGTTGATAATTAATTAAATCAATCCCATTAGTTCAAATTCACATCTTTTAATTAAAACAAAAAACTACAAAAATATCTGGCAAGCTTCATCATTTATGACAATTGTTTTAATTCAATCGAATCCACACACAAACCACATACTCTTCGTGGTTCGACCCTTGCTACCACTAGCTATTTGTTAAGGGTAAATAGGGCTTATAAATATTATCTTTGATCGGAGCGCGACACTCCGATCAATGTCATCCGAAGTCAAAGGATTTGGGTTGTGTATCTCATCCTGGATAAGATACATAGTTCAAAACCTAATTTATTAGTGTCTTTTGTGAAGTCCTTATGGAGGGAGGGGGGGATGGTGTTCCCCTTGATCCTAACCATGTATAAACCACTTGCCACTACGAGTGGCCTTAGAGGTGCTGCCCTAATTAAGACGAAAGTATTTTACTATCTTGATTAAATTTAAATAAAATAAGAATAATATGACATACAAAACTTAGTTTTTTGTGGATATATTGTTTAATTAGTCTATTTGGCAAGAGAAGCATTAAAGTGGAAAGTTTTAATGCCCTTGTTTACCTTTCTCAAGTGTATTGGTACATATGTTTCAAAGATAAACTCTTGTTAATGATAAAAATAAAATGTTTTAGTTAAGTATAGAGACAGTAATGCCAAATACATTGGTAATTTCAGTTTCATATCAGATTGTGAAATTGTTTCCAATAACCAGAGTTTTTGTCTAAATAGGTGTTGGTGAAAAACTTATTTACCAAAATAGAGGATTTAAAAAATATTTACTAAAATAAGTATTTAAAATAAAACTTCTCACTCCTAATTGTATTGGATAAATCAGTTGGTATTTCTCACTCCTAATTTCCTTAGATAAAATATAGTTATATTATGAGTTATAAAAATAATGTATATACTTATTTAATGGTACAACCGTAACCTATTTTTATATTTTTTTAATTGTTTATTGTTTTTTATTTCATTCATTTCAACTCAAATTTAAAATTTTAAAGTATCACTTATAATTGTCACAAATTTCATTCTATTTCCTGTCATTCTAATTAATTTTTATTAGTTTGTTTTTCAGATTCCAATTACGTCATATTAATGACAAATTTTAACTCTTTTGAAAATTTTATTTTTTAAAAATATTTTATAAATCAAAAAATATTTTATTAACATTGTAATAAACATAAAAATAATTGAAGTGAGCAGTAAAAACTGATTTGTTAATGGTTTTGATGTATACTAGTTTTTGCCCCGCCCGCGTTGCAGGGCGTTAAGCCGAATAATTTTCTCTCATAACATTAACATTTACGTCTGTGTTTCAGTTACTTGTACATACTACTCATAACACGGTCAAAAAAAAGTTATGTCCAGTCAAACAATTAAAACAAAACACTACCATATTTTTGCTAAAAAAACTAAAATGATGAAAATACTATAATTTTAAACTGTGAGCAAAATTGTTATTTTTCATGACAAATGAGCGTATGTTAGGGAGCTGTCTGACACGAAAAAAAATTACACCGAGTCAACAAATTAAAAAAAAACATTACCATAATTTCATAAAAAAATAAAATAAAACAAAACGAAACACTATCATATTTGTGTATAAAAAAACTAAACCAATGGCATGGCTATATTACATTGGAGCAAAATAGTAATTTGACAGAAATAAAAAAAATGATGGCGAAGCTGTAAATCTGAACTGAGGACAAAATTGTAATTTGGCTGAAAGGAAAAAAGAATAAAACCAATAGTAAAAGTATAAATTTAAACGGTGTAAAATCGTAATTTAGAAAAAAAGAAAAAAAGATTTTGTGGGTGTCATGTGCCGCCTCACTCCACCAATCCCATGAAAACACTATTGTCGGCCACCCTTTTTATTAATGTAGATAATGATATGATAAGCACTGTTTTTTTAAGAAAAAAAAATATAATAAGATGATATACGAATATCATCCACAAATAGTATAGAAAATATGACAAATAAAAATCATAGGTACTTTTTTTCTTCGGCAGGAAACAGTAACAACAACCGATCATTAACCACAACTAAACATGTTAGCCGCCACAGATACCAAAACCCTAAGTAAGGCTACAATTTTATATTTTGGCTACCAAAACATTGATTATTTATGCATAATCCAATTTATAATATTGGTAGTAAAGGGTATATGCTTAAAATTTTCATCTGATCCCTTCATTCTAAACATCTTTCTAGATTTTGTAGTGTATGTCCATGTATATATACACTGTCTTAAATATTTAATTAAAGAACGGACTTTTACATATAGTAATGTGAATTAAGACATCGTGGGAAAAGAAACATTTTAATATTAATGAAATCATACTTTCATTATATATTCGGATTTTATATATGTAACCTATAGAATTCTTATATATGTACCCTGTAGAATTTATTTGTTTATAATATCATGCTATGTTAAAACATGGATCTATGGTTTGGTTATAACCAATAATATTAGAATAAATAAAGATATAGATAATAATTATATATAAGATTAAGCATAAGTGATATTTATGTATTAACTAATTATTTAAAAGATAAAATAAACTGAAAAAAATAAAAGATAAAATAAAATAAAATAAAAAGAAACTCTTAGGTTGAAGGAGAAAATGCCACATGGCATTTATTGGAGTCTTTTATTAGAATTTAGATCTTACTATATAATAAAGTAAACTTATTTGAGGACACGTGTTGCTTGATAAGGGCTCCTTTGCCTTCTTTTCCCGCTTAATGCCCATATCTATTATTTGGGTCAACATGCAGATCCATGGATAGTTAAATAACTTGACCAGATTTTCCAATACCCTAAACCCACCTCGCTATACACCGTATTCTTCAAGTTCTAATCTTCCCTCACAAACCCTAACATCCAAATCCAAATCCGATCCTCACTCTCAATCAATACTGTGAAGATACTTGCTATACACCGTATTCATGATGTTTTGATGTTCCCTTACAAAGCCTAACATCCAAATCCGATCCTCTCCCTCAAACAACACTGCGAAGATCTTTCATTTTCGTTTTGAACCAGTAACGTACGATTAACTGTCTGTATATTGCACATGATATATGGTTTGATTATTGAATTGTTTGGTTGCTTAGCTTGAGTAGAATTGATATGTAAGATCTGTGTATAAACTAAAATGGATTTTTGTTTATTGATGTGTTTTTATGTCATTTTTATATAATTGTTGATGAAGAAATAATGAAGAAGTTGGCAAATAAAAAAAGGATTCTGTTTAAATGATGATTGATGTGGCAAGTGAGCAACAACAAAGATCATATTCTGGGTGTGAGTGTTAAAAAGTGTTTACTTATATATTCCATGGAACTTGAGATGTAAAATGTGTGTAAATCTTTCATTCGAGTTTCAACCTCGAGGCATGTTGATGGGAGTTGTATGGACATTTGAAGGTGTTGATATTGCTTACTACAAGTCAACTGGTCCTTTCACTTCATCATCGGTATGTATATTTTGTTTTGCTGTGTGAGAGTAGAATTGATGTGGCTGAGTGTTGTTAATTTTTGAACATGTAGCAACAAAATAAGCCATTTTAAACTTAAGTTGTATTTAATACTGGTGTTAAATGGGTCGTGTTTGTGAGTTGATCAGTCGAACATGACATGAACTCGAATATATGTCAGACACATGACACGTATTCGCTGTTTTGATACAAACACAACCTATTTTACTCCAAAAAGAGTTTGCATGATCATACTCTGAACTTATAAATTAACAATCCGAAAGTAGAATTATGTATAAAACAATTACATTTGTACTGTAAATGTAATGTTCATTTCTCTTTTAAATCTTCACCTAACTATATAGGTAAACATGTTTGCATGAAACAATACTGAATTTGATTCACATATGAGTAGTATATAAGAATAACAACTTTATTTTTTCAAAAAATCTCCCGTTGAGTTGAATATTTGAAAGCTTATACAATATCTCTGTGGTAATTTTCACGAGCCCCAACACTAATGGGTGTGTGAAACGAGCAATATTTCTAATTAAAGCCAGTTTAATGAACAGCGGTATGGTAAACTATTGGGAGGAAGGGGAGATTAATATAGATAACTAGGAATATGCTTATTAGTTTGAATCTGTTCAATATTTTGAATCAAAATAGGATAGAGTCTAAATGCCTTGGTGGCCATGTAGTTTTCTATTAAAAATAGATTAGTTTGCGTTCATTGTAAATTGTCTCTCAAGTTTTTAACATAATAAAAGAATAGAGTGATTAGCCCAATCAATATTCAGTGGTTTTGCATTTGTGGTGTGATCCCTGAAACAGCAGCAACATCATCCTAGGCTCTCCCAGATTTACAAGGTGATATGGAGACTCTTGATAAGAAGAATAGATAATGTGATGCTGGTTTTTTTTTACCTATACATACGTGACCCATTAAATTTATTCCGAGTTTATTTTGACATGTTGGTAGTCATATTTATTGACCATCCAAAATTCTCATAGTAGGTTTTTAATACTTTGTCAGCTGTGGAATATTGCATCCTAAATAGTACTCAATACCATGAAATATTTAAAGACTTGTAATTACATTATATTTCTTTGTATTATTTTGATTTTTTCCCCTTAAATGTAATATGCATTTTTGTATGTTTTATATTACAACTTAACTGCTCAACCCGTGTATCACACGGGTAGATAACCTAGTATATTTATATAAAAACGATTTGCAGAAAATATATATCCTTATTAATTTAATAAAAAGGTTATCTAGTTAGATTTTTTTTAGAGAAGGCGGTTATATGATTTTCTAACATTATAATTACACTAGTATTAAGCCCCTACGTTGCAGCGGTTGTCATAAAACTGTGTTAAATAGTAGCAATGCTATACCATTGTCAGCGACCACCAACACTGGAAAAACTCGTAAAAACAAAATAAATAAAAACGAGAAAAAAATAACGCCGAGCGAAAAGCAGACGTAAAATCTTTGAGTTACGCACGCTCGTTGCTGAGAAATTAAACCGAAACGTAAAACATAGAAAAAAATAACTAAGTCCATCCAGGACCCGCGTGTTGGACGAACTTGTCAAACGCGGAAAAATAGATGTGACACGACGGGCCAGTCAAACGGGAAAAAATATATGAAAAAATGTTGAACATCACACGCACGCTGCGGTGCGTTAACTCCCAATCGCTAAGGCTCTCTCATTCAGAACATTTACAACCATGGACTCATATTCACAGCTACCATCCCATTTGAATATTTTTTGGTTCAGTTTGAGTGTTTTTAACAGGGGGCAACGGCGAGCGGCAGCTTCAATATCTTCTTTCACAAGTTTCGTTTCGACAAGGCTGGGCTTCTCCAATAATGGTAAAGTTCTGAAAGCTTCACGCCAGACTTCAGATTCGTCATGATAATACTGTACGATTTCAAGACGCCTAAGCTGACTTGTTCTGTTAATATCAGAACTTTAGTGATATTTTTCCTAGGACAACAAGAAGATGAAACCGAAAGTCATACATACATACATACATACCTATCAGCAACATACTGAAGAAGATTGTTATCGCAAAAACCAATGATGGTTAAATCAAGCAATTGGCCTCGGCTTCTATTGACAGCATGCTTACACATGTCCTTACATCTAAGCCTGTCTTTCCCAGATGAATATCTGTCGATATAAACGAGCCTCCACATGGCAGGGTCCTTACAGATTTGACGCCAAGCAGTGCAGACTTTTTGGGCATTCTCAAGTCGGTCAAAGACACCAAGTCTTTGGAGTATGTTGAGCATTAAATCTGACGGGAGCTCCAACCAGTTCCTTGTTGGTTGCTTCACCCGCCATATCTGTTTGGGTTTCGGAGCCACCTTGCTTCTTCGTCCATTTGATTTTGATTTTGATTTTGATTTTGGTGGCATCGTTACTTTCACATTAACAAAGCAAATCAAATCAAATGTTAAAGCAATCTATTTATATGCATTATATGATTCTGTAGTGAATATCGAATGCCCTAACTGATTAACCATAATAATCACAAAAAACTGGAACCCTAGAACGAATGAATTTCAAAAACATGTATCAAGTAATAAACAAATGCTCTATTATTATACGACTGAAGTTCAAATGACAAATTAAAACCCTAGAACGGCTGAAGATGAAAGAAAACATGTATCAATGTGCAAAAGAAGAACTCACCTTACACCGAACAAGAAAATCGTCGTGATTTCTGATAAACCTTTCGAACAAATTTATGCGCAGGGTAGCTCAATTTAACATCGTTTTTTTAAGGTATTTGGGTAAAGATGAACTTCATTTTAGAAAAAAAGAATCCATTCATCAAATAGAGAGTTTAGGAAATTGATCAAATATAAGGCCATGGGTTATGGGCTTGGGTTGAGGCGTGGGTTGGGGGAAAACGCCTAAGCCACCATCCCGGGTGGGCTTGGGTTAGGGCGTGGCCCTTGGGGTTTGGCTTTCAAGCCGGGCGTGGGGCGGTATGGCCATGCTAGCTGGCTGCCTCCCATTCGCTCACCCGCCACGTCATAGCGGACATTCAAAATTTGAATTTAAAATTCAAACGGTTTGGGGACACCAAACCACCACCCGGTCACCCAACCACCCCCTATATATCGTAACCCCAACCCACTGTTCCCCCCCCCCATCCCACGAACCCAACCCCACCGGCTACCCACTTCTCTCGAAACCGCTAACCCACTGGACCCCCCATCCCACGAACCCAACCCCACCGGCTAACCCACTGTCCCCCCCCCCCCCCCCCCCGCTATGGCATCCTGGACCCATGAAGAAGAAATGGCACTCGTCACTAGCGTCGTCGACGCTACGAAGGGGCGGCCACCGGGCCAAACAAAATATTGGACGGAAGCATTCGCGGCCTACCGACATAACGTCGGTAACGACAGCCACAACCTCAACGCGTGCCAACAGAAATGGCGCGAGCTACGGCCCAAGCTCGACCGTTTCAAGGCTTACTACGAAGCGGTTCCGAGCGGCGAGTTAAGCCACGAGGACCGGGTGGCGGTGGCGAACATAGAGTTTCGAGGCAAGGAGCGAAAGGCGTTCGACAAGATGGATCTTTTTGAAATTTATTTAACGCTCTAGGTTTGTTATTTTGTAATTTTTAGAAATTATGTAATTTTTAGGATTATGTAATTTTAATATTTAATGAAGTTGTAGGTTTTTTTTTATAAATGTTGTGTGATTTTTTATAAATTTTTTGTAATTTTTTTAATATTCTGCCACCGTGCACCCAACCCAAACCCAAGCCCAACCCACGCCCCGCCATACCCTGCGGACACGTAGCCAGGTGGTGGGGTGTCACACCCCTTTCTGCGGCGGAAGCACGAGGTGTGATCATGAAAGGTTCTCATTGCATACGAAAGGTAAACATACTATATGCTCAAAATAACTTCAAACATTACATTACCAAAGCATAAGTCAAGTGTTTACAACACGTGATAGCATATTGTCTTAAAAGTTACAACTTTATTTAGCGAAAATAAAACATAGCGACATCCACGAGCATAAGTAAGACCGCGCGCACATCCACCTTTAATTACCTGAAATACATGTGAGTTTTGGAAAAAAAAAACGTCAACATAATGTTGGTGTGAATTCATGCAGTTTTTGTATTGAACGTTTGTATACTTTGTATGAAAGACATGGTATGTATTTTGTTTCAAAACGCGTATTCATGAATGAGTCAAGTATCTCTATATGTATCAAGTGTTAATGGGTTGCAAAGCCATTAACATGTGACACGACATAGGAAGTCACCAAACCATAGGCATTTTTCTATAGTCGATTCACGACTGAGACACAAAAACACTACTTGGTTCTAGTTGTCACCAAGAGTGGGGTTGCCCTGAAACCCATTAGATCTAACCTTTTGTTCTGCGGTCTTAGTATGTACACGATTAATGGTTCTTATGGTACCCTATCCGTGACACGATTTCTCGTATCAATTCTTGGCACTAGTTTTCGCCAAGAGTACTTCTCGTTTCAGTACACAACATATCAATTTGTAAATATTGAAGTATTTGTAACATGTATTTCACCCCCGAGTTATAAAGCTAAAAACAGTTAAAAGAAAAGGGGGAGCATGAACTCACAACTTTGCGTTCCTGTGCGTCGTAAACTTCATCGGGTTTGCTTAATTAACGTCGCGGCCTATATGTGTTTTCTTCACGTTAGTCACTAGACTTGCGTCGCACAAGTACAGTCACTCTCATTTGTATTCGCACTGTTGTGTTAAAAATATTTTATATTTTTAACTAAGCATCTTACTTATATTATTTCCTCACATATTAATTTAAGTATCTCGTGTTTTGCACTTTGCACCCGAATTATGTTTCTTGTATGTTGTATGTGTGTTCTTATGTTTATACTCCTCATGAGTATTTAGTGTATTTTTAAGTTTTAATACGCTAGCACGTATAACACATACTATATACACTTAGCACAAAAGTTGGTGATAAAATAATATATATTTTTCTCTTAAAAATATACATACTTATATCCATTTTTATTCTTGAAGAAATCCTTATTTCTTATCACAAAAATTTAGGGAAACCTTGGTAATACTCTTAAATACATTTTTAGGGAATAAGTTTCTCAAATACTTATATTTTTCTAAGTGTCAAAATTTATAAAAATTTTGACAGAGTTTCCCCTAAAAATGAAGGTTTTCCATGTTTTCAAAACATGTGTTTATTTTCTTTTAATTCATCAACAATCAATCTTCAACAATAATCACCAACAATATATACTAATTCCTCTATTCCATGAACTTGAATATTCACAAAAATGTGTAGTAACTTACTAGCACATTTAGTAAGTCTTGTTATCTTTAAAAATAAGTTTAATTTCTTAAAAACTTTATTTTTAAGGAATATGAAGTTTCACAACTTCTAGTCGGTTTTTACGAAAATTATTTCTTTGTTAAAACTTTTGTTACACAAGTGTCCACACACTTGTTTGTTCATAAAAACACCTCTAGTTCATGAAAGATCCGGTTTTAAAACATGGTTTCATCTTACAGTTGGTTTCCCGAAAATACCACTTGTAGATCTTTAGATCTACTAGTTTAGAACTTCATTTTACAAGAAAATTTACTTTTACACAAGTTCATGTTATTGTGTAGTAGTGTTCATCATCTAGTCCTTTTCATACTTTGACATACACTAGTTCATGTTCTATGAACATAACCTAGCCGGGTTAGATGACGATCCGAACTACTACTAGCATTAAACAACACAAAATAATCATCACAAAACAAGTTTAACAAGTTTTACACCATTACTTTCCTTTTATCCATTAAGTTCATCATTTTACAAGACTTTTAGTTGGTGATCTTTAGTGTTTATGATTTTTAGCCATTAAATCATCTATTAACAATCATAAACAAGAACAAGAAGATGTTTAGAAGCACTTACTACTAGCACAAGGCTAGGGGAGTTCAAGAGGACAAAAGAGGTGGATAAAAGCAAATGAAGAAGGTCCTTCAAGATCCGCTTGCACCGAGCTTCGTTAGTGGCCTTCTTACTCCTCAATATCACCTTGGAATGGATGGATGATGTTGGAAAATGAGGGTGGCGGTGGTGCTTGGTTGGGCCGAGAACAAGGGAGGGAGGGAGAGAGGGAAGTGAAGATGGAGTGATGGAATGGTGGTATTTATAGACCTTCCATATAGCATATTCCTAGCATATTCCTAGCATATTCCTGGCATATTCCTGTCATATTCCTGGTATATTCTTGGTATATTCCTGGCATATTCCTGGCATATTTCTGGCATATTCCTGGCATATTCCTGGTATATTCCTGGCATATTCCTGGCATATTCCTGGCATATTCCTGGCATATTCCTGGCATATTCCTGGTATATTCCTGGCATATTCCTGGTATATTCCTGGCATATTCCTGGCATATTCCTGGCATATTCCTGTCATATTCCTGGGTTTGCTGCGTTGTCTGCGTTTTGCAGTGTAAGCACTGTGTCGTGTAGGAACACACGGTACGCGCTTAAACTTGAAAAATAACGTTTTTAAGCGTTTTAATTTATTTTTCAACACGAACCTGATTAAAATAAAATTTTAATCATAACAGAATATTTGTGGGATTAAATATTATCCGGGCGCCCACCAACGTTCGTTTCGCAGTTTTGTCGTAATTAGTTCTTTAGTTCAAATAAACATGTTTTCGCCATACCGAATCCTTCGAAACTTATTTCTAAGTTATGTAAGGGATATTTAGGGTATATTTGGCTTACGTCACAGTTCTGGAGTGTACGTCGCGTTAAACTGATTGCGTTTAAGCACCAGTTTGCGTATAACCTTCCAGAAAATGATTTAAAGCTTGAAATCGGTATCGAATCAAATTGTTCGGTTGTTGAGTTAGATACTGATTCGTTAAAGTGCTTAATAAGCATTTAAAGTGTCGTTAATGTTATTTTTAGTGACACAAAGAATTCCCGTCACTTAGGAAAATATTCTGGATGATAAAACGACATCTCTGCACAATATTTATGTTGTTAAAAGCTGAATTGTGCTGAATTTAATAAAGTTCTGCACTTAAAGTGTGTTTCGGGTGCCTTTTAGTGCGTGTTTTAGCTTTCGTAACGACCATAAATTAAACCCTTATATGTACTCTTGGGTTTTAATGTACCTTTGTCGTAGGACCTACACCTAGGCCTCAATTCTAATGTCTGACTGTTTTCTGCAGTTCCGTTGACACAGTGTGTCTTACCGGTGAGTTTACTAATATTTCTGACGCAGCGCTCTCGATTGCATGAAGCAATATTTTATAGTATACAACGTGCATGAATTCACTTGCTTAGCATCTAATCAGTCAATGTTGACATTTAAGCACATAATTGCAGTCATTAAATAATAATTAAAGTGTACGGAAGTTACCGGTTTTGTGCCAGTTGTCACAGTCTCCCCCCGTTAAAAGAATTTCGTCCCGAAATTCAGACTGAACTAACTCTCGCAGGAGTCTTCCTGAATAAGTGGGGATACTTTTCCTTGAACTGGTCTTCGCGTTCCCATGTGTATTCGGGCCCATGCTTAGAGTTCCAACGTACTTTGACAAGTTTCACACTGCTCCTCCTGGTCTTGTTGACTTTCCAGTCGGTAACCTCAACGGGTTGTTCGGTAAATAGGAGGGCGTCATTAATATGCACTTCATCCGCGGGGATGATCACGTTCTCTTGTGTTGGACTCTTCTTGAGGTTGGACACATGAAACGTATCATGTACTCCATTAAGGTCTTCCGGTAACTCCAACTTGTACGCCACGGTACCAATTCTCTCCAAGATTCTGAATGGTCCGATGTATCGTGGATTCAGCTTCCCACGTTTTCCGAATCTGGCTACTCCCTTCCAAGGTGAGACCTTTAACAACACTTTGTCTCCCACCTCGAATTCTAAGGGTTTTCGTCTTTGATCGGCGTAGCTCTTCTGTCGATCTCGAGCCGCCTTAATGCGCTCTCGGATCTGCGCAATCTTGTCGGTTGTTTCTTGTACTAGTTCAGGACCAACCATACGTTTGTCACCAGCGTCGCCCAACATAGGGGCGATCGGCACTTGCGGCCATACAGAGCTTCGAACGGCGCGGCCTTTATGCTTGTATGATAACTGTTATTGTAGGAAAACTCAACTAAGGGTAGGTGAGTATCCCAGCTGCCGCCTAGATCCATGACGCATGCGCGAAGCATATCTTCCAATGTTTGTATGGTTCGTTCGCTCTGGCCATCTGTTTGTGGATGGAATGCCGTACTTAGATCTAGCTGAGATCCAAAGGCTTCCTGAAATGATTGCCAGATTCTTGAGACAAAGCGTCCATCTCTGTCTGAAATAATGGAGGTCGGCACTCCATGACGTGCCACAATTTCCTTCAAATATATCTCTGCCAGTTTTCAAGTGCTATCCTTTTCTTGGATTGGTAGGAAATGCGCAGACTTCGTCAATCGATCAACTATTACCCATATCATATCGTGCCCTCTCTGGGTCCTGGGTAATTTTGTTATGAAATCCATCGAGATTTGCTCCCACTTCCACATGGGGATCTCTGGTTGTTGTAGTAGGCCAGACGGTTTCTGGTATTCAGCCTTAACCTTAGCGCAGGTCAGGCACTTTCCTACATAGACAGCAACGTTGCTTTTGAGTCTTGGCCACCAATAATATTCTTTTAAGTCTTGATACATCTTGTCCGACCCTGGGTGGATCGAGTATCTTGACTTGTACGCTTCATCAAGGATGACTTCTCGTAGGCCACCATAGAGCGGAACCCAAATGCGCTTTTTAAAGTATAAGGCTCCCTCTTCATTTGGCGCCATGTACTTCAATGCACCCCGGAGGTATTCAGCTTTGCGATTTTCCACCTTAAGGGCTTCTTGTTGTGCGTCACAAATACGTGAAGTGAGGTTCGTTCGGATAGTCATTTCCAATGCTCGAACCCTTAGGGTCTTAACCCTTTCTTTTCGGCTCAACGCGTCCGCTACAACGTTTGCCTTTCCTGGGTGGTACTTAATCTCACAGTCGTAGTCATTTAACAGCTCGACCCATCGCCGCTGGCGCATGTTCAGTTCCTTTTGATCAAGTATGTGTTGCAGACTTTTGTGATCTGTGAAGACTGTACATCGAGTACCATATAGATAGTGTCGCCAGATCTTTAAGGCAAATACCACTGCGCCCAGCTCCAGGTCGTGAGTGGTATAGTTTCTTTCGTGCACCTTCAATTGCCTTGAAGCGTAAGCGATGACCTTTTGGCGTTGCATGAGTACGCAACCCAGTCCTTGTCGCGAGGCGTCGCAGTATACCACGAAGTCTTCCATGCCTTCGGGTAGTGACAATGTTGGTGCATCGCATAGCTTGATCTTGAGTAGCTGAAAAGCTTCTTCTTGCTTAACACCCCAGTCATACTTCTTGTCTTTCTGCGTAAGGGCGGTTAGTGGCTGAGCTATTTTTGAGAAATTCTCGATGAATCGCCTATAGTAGCCCACTAAGCCCAAAAATTGCCGAACTTCAGTCGGGGTTTTGGGAGCTTCCCAATTCTTTATGGCTTCAATCTTGGACGGGTCTACATGAATTCCCTTCTCATTCACCACGTGACCAAGAAATTGTACTTCGCGAATCCAGAATTCGCACTTTGAGAACTTTGCATATAGTTTCTCTGTCTTCAGTAGTTCTAGGATGGTTCTGAGGTGTTGTTCTTGCTCTTCTTTCGTCCGTGAGTAGATTAGGATATCGTCGATAAATACAATCACGAATTTATCGAGATATGGTTTGCATACGCGGTTCATCAGATCCATAAAGACCGCTGGTGCATTCGTCAGCCCGAATGGCATCACAAGAAACTCGTAATGTCCATAACGTGTTCTGAATGCCGTCTTTGGTACGCTTTCTTCTTGGATCCTTAACTGATGATATCCAGACCGAAGGTCGATCTTGGAATAGTAGCTTGATCCTTGCAACTGATCAAATAAGTCATCAATCCTCGGTAATGGGTACCGATTTTTGATAGTGACCTTGTTCAGTTCTCTGTAATCGATACACATTCGCAGAGTTCCATCCTTTTTCTTCACGAACAATACTGGAGCTCCCCAGGGCGAGAAGCTTGGCCTTATGAATCCTTTATCCAACAACTCCTGGAGTTGTGTGGATAATTCTTGCATTTCGGATGGTGCAAGTCGATAGGGCGCCTTGGCTACAGGAGCGGCTCCTGGAACCAAGTCGATACGGAATTCGACTTGTCGTTGCGGAGGTAGTCCTGGCAGATCTTCGGGAAAGACATCAGGGAATTCTTTCACTACAGGAATATCTTCAAGTTTCGGCTCCTTAGTCTTCTTATCTATCACGTGTGCTAGGAAGGCAACACATCCTTTCCTTAAGCATTTCTGTGCCTTCATGCAACTGATGATTCGAAGAGGTGCGTCTCGTTTTTCTCCATGTACGATGAGAGTTTCATCATTCGCCAAAGGGATGTGAATGATTTCCTCATGACAAATAACTTCAGCTCGGTTTGTGGACAACCAGTCCATGCCGACTACTACATCGAAGCTACCTAATTGGATAGGTAAGAGGTCGATGCTAAATCTTCGTTCACCAAGTTCTAGTGTGCAGCCTCTAACAACTTCGCCCCATTCAACAAGTTTACCATTGGCTAGTTCTATGGAATAAGGAATTTCTAATCTATTAGATTCTATTCCAAGCGTACATTTAAATTCCACGGACATGAAATTATAATCGGCTCCAGTGTCGAATAATATGGATACGAAATGATTGTTAACGAGAAACGTACCGGTGACCACGTTAGGGTCCTCGCGTGCGTCCCTTGCTCCAATTACAAATGCTCAGGCCTGAGCATTGTTTCCTTCTGGGCAATCCTTCATGAAATGATCTTTGCTTCCACATCTGAAGCATCCTTGGTTTCGCCCATTTCCGTTGCCAACACCATTTCCATTTCCACCATTGTTTCTATTATCAGCCCCATTACGATTTCCTTTCCCGTTCCTCTTACTCCAACAGTCTTCAGTGTGGTGACCCAACTTTCCACACTTGTCACACTTTGAGATGCGACAAACTCCCTTGTGATGGCGTTTGCACCGATGGCATTTGGGCAAGGTGCCCAGGTATCCCTTAGCTGGAGCGTCGTTCATGGCTGCAAGCGATTTCGCCTCCTGAGGCGGGTTGGGGCCACGCTTCTTGTTGGAACCCTTGTTATTACGAGTTGCTTGATTCAAGTTTGCATGTTTCCTTTTCTTGCCACCGGACGACTCAGCATGCATCTCGGTGTTTTCTGTCGGGTTCAGTGATAGCTTCTCCATGAACACAGTCTTCAGTAAGGCTGACAGCCAGAGTTACAGCCTCAGTGATTGTTTGGGGTTTGGCTGAAGTCACCATGCCGCGAAATTCCAGGGCCAATCCCCAAATGTAGCGTTCAACGCGCTTGAATTCCGGAGTTACCATGTAGGGAATCACCCTAGACAAATCATGGAACCTTCGAGTATACCCTGTGATGTCAGCACCTACCATAGTCAAGTGCCAGAACTCCGTCTCCAACCTTTGGAGTTCGGCACGAGAGCAATACTTCTCTCGCATTTTCTCTTTCAGTTCATCCCAAGTCATGCCATACGCTGCATCATCGCCTAGGGTTTGGACTTGTAGGTTCCACCAAGTCAAAGCTTCATCGACAAATAACCCAGTAGCAAAGGTGACTTGTTGATCCGCGGTACACTTGCTCATGCGGATAGTGGCCTCAGTTTTCTCCATCCAACGCAGAAATGCTACCGCTCCTCCAGTGCCATCGTAGTTCATTGGTTTGCAGTCGAGGAACTGCTTGAAGGTGCAGCCTGTAATTAACCCAACCAATTCACATATGAGCAATTGGAGAAATAATGAAGCAAGGACCGTTCATAAATTTCTCCATGCCTAGCAAATTATCTTAAGGTTACCTTGGGCTGCGTTTCCTCCTGACGAATCTCCATGTCCGTTACGCCTAGCATTGCTTGGCCCTCCACTGTCTTGGGTACGGTTTGCCTCGTACTGGGCGATAGCAGCAGAGATCCTCTCTTCCAGTAGAGCGTCCAGCTCTTCAGCAGTTCTTGGCAGTGGGGGAGGAGGTTGATCACCACCTCGAGCATTCACAGCTCTCCTGGGTGCCATGTTCTGATAGAACATAACACAACAGGGTTAAATATTGGTTTGATGTCGTCGTACTAAACGGTAGTAGCATGTATATTCACAGGTATATACCACATAATTAACATCAAACAATTATTACTCTGGCAGAGTACTTAGTAGGCTTGCACTGAGGGAATCTACACGTGACAAGACCTGCTGTGGTTTCTGTGCACTGAATTCCATAATTATGTATGCATCCATAATTACGTAACTCCTTGCACAGTCCGCACAGTTCGATTCATCCTCGTATTTCTTCCTTCAGTTAAGTCATTGTTTTCAGGCAAAGTCATGTATACTAGGGGTATTCTACATCTAGTACATGTATATGCTAATTATCACACATATTTGCAAGTAATCCTTAATCATAGACAAGTGCTACCCCAGTGCACCCTAGGTCACGTAGCGTCTTTTCTAGACTCATGCAAATAGTTTTAGGCAGTGGATGTCGCGGGACGTTTTATGCAATGAAAACTTTTTGAAAAATTGTTTTCGTGATAGGATCCTAGAGATTGTAGACTAGACTCGAGAAGGAATCCTGGTTCACTACAATCGCAGCTCTGATACCAATCTGTCACACCCCTTTCTGCGGCGGAAGCACGAGGTGTGATCATGAAAGGTTCTCATTGCATACGAAAGGTAAACATACTATATGCTCAAAATATCTTCAAACATTACATTACCAAAACATAAGTCAAGTGTTTACAACACATGATAGCATATTGTCTTAAGAGTTACAACTTTATTTAGCGAAAATAAAACATAGCGACATCCACGAGCATAAGTAAGACCGCGCACACATCCACCTTTCATTACCTGAAATACATGTGAGTTTTGGAAAAAAAACGTCAACATAATGTTGGTGTGAATTCATGCAGTTTTTGTATTGAACGTTTGTATACTTTGTATGAAAGACATGGTATGTATTTTGTTTCAAAACGCGTATTCATAAATGAGTCAAGTATCTCTATATGTATCAAGTGTTAATGGGTTGCAAAGCCATTAACATGTGACACGACATAGGAAGTCACCAAAACATAGGCATTTTTCTATAGTCGATTCACGACTGAGACACAAAAACACTACTTGGTTCTAGTTGTCACCAAGAGTGGGGCTGCCCTGAAACCCATTAGATCTAACATTTTGTTCTGCGATCTTAGTATGTACACGATTAATGGTTCTTATGGTACCCTATCCGTGACACGATTTCTCGTATCAATTCCTGGCACTAGTTTTCGCCAAGAGTACTTCTCGTTTCAGTACACAACATATCAATTTGTAAATATTGAAGTATTTGTAACATGTATTTCACCCCCCGAGTTATAAAGCTAAAAACAGTTAAAAGAAAAGGGGGAGCATGAACTCACAACTTTGCGTTCCTGTGCGTCGTAAACTTCACCGGGTTTGCTTAATTAACGTCGCGACCTATATGTGTTTTCTTAACGTTAGTCACTAGACTTGCGTCGCACAAGTACAGTCACTCTCATTTGTATTCGTACTGTTGTGTTAAAAATATTTTATATTTTTAACTAAGCATCTTACTTATATTATTTCCTCACATATTAATTTAAGTATCTCGTGTTTTGCACTTTGCACCCGAATTATGTTTCTTGTATGTTGTATGTGTGTTCTTATGTTTATACTCCTCATGAGTATTTAGTGTATTTTTAAGTTTTAATACGCTAGCACGTATAACACATACTATATACACTTAGCACAAAAGTTGGTGATAAAATAATATATATTTTTCTCTCAAAAATATACATACTTATATCCATTTTTATTCTTGAAGAAATCCTTATTTCTTATCACAAAAATTTAGAGAAACCTTGGTAATACTCTTAAATACATTTTTAGGGAATAAGTTTCTCAAATACTTGTATTTTTCTAAGTGTCAAAATTTATAAAAATTTTGACAGAGTTTCCCCTAAAAATGGAGGTTTTCCATGTTTTCAAAACATGTTTTTATTTTCTTTTAATTCATCAACAATCAATCTTCAACAATAATCACCAACAATATATACTAATTCCTCTATTCCATGAACTTGAATATTCACAAAAATGTGTAGTAACTTACTAGCACATTTAGTAAGTCTTGTTATCCTTAAAAATAAGTTTAATTTCTTAAAAACTTTATTTTTAAGGAATATGAAGTTTCACAACTTCTAGTCGGTTTTTACGAAAATTATTTCTTTGTTAAAACTTTTGTTACACAAGTGTCCACACACTTGTTTGTTCATAAAAACACCTCAAGTTCATGAAAGATCCGGTTTTAAAACATGGTTTCGTCTTACAGTTGGTTTCCCGAAAATAGTAGATCTTTAGATCTACTAGTTTAGAACTTCATTTTACAAGAAAATTTACTTTTACACAAGTTCATGTTATTGTGTAGTAGTGTTCATCATCTAGTCCTTTTCATACTTTGACATACACTAGTTCATGTTCTATGAACATAACCTAGCCGGGTTAGATGACGATCCGAACTACTACTAGCATTAAACAACACAAAATAATCATCACAAAACAAGTTTAACAAGTTTTACACCATTACTTTCCTTTTATCCATTAAGTTCATCATTTTACAAGACTTTTAGTTGGTGATCTTTAGTGTTTATGATTTTTAGCCATTAAATCATCTATTAACCATCATAAACAAGAACAAGAAGATATTTAGAAGCACTTACTACTAGCACAAGGCTAGGGGAGTTCAAGAGGACAAAAGAGGTGGATAAAAGCAAATGAAGAAGGTCCTTCAAGATCCGCTTGCACCGAGCTTCGTTAGTGGCCTTCTTACTCCTCAATATCACCTTGGAATGGATGGATGATGTTGGAAAATGAGGGTGGCGGTGGTGCTTGGTTGGGCCGAGAACAAGGGAGGGAGGGAGAGAGGGAAGTGAAGATGGAGTGATGGAATGGTGGTATTTATAGACCTTCCAAATAGCATATTCCTAGCATATTCCTAGCATATTCCTGGCATATTCCTGGTATATTCCTGGTATATTCTTGGTATATTCCTGGCATATTCCTGGCATATTCTTGGCATATTCCTGGCATATTCCTGGCATATTCCTGGCATATTCCTGGCATATTCCTGGTATATTCTTGGTATATTCCTGGCATATTCCTGGCATATTCCTGGTATATTCCTGGCATATTCCTGGCATATTCCTGGGTTTGCTGCGTTGTCTGCGTTTTGCAGTGTAAGCACTGTGTCGCGTAGGAACACACGGTACGCGCTTAAACTTGAAAAATAACGTTTTTAAGCGTTTTAATTTATTTTTCAACATGAACCTGATTAAAATAAAATTTTAATCATAACAGAATATTTGTGGGATTAAATATTATCCGGGCGGCCACCAACGTTCGTTTCGTAGTTTTGTCGTAATTAGTTCTTTAGTTCAAATAAACATGTTTTCGCCATACGGAATCCTTCGAAACTTATTTCTAAGTTACGTAAGGGACATTTAGGGTATATTTGGCTTACGTCACAGTTCTGGAGTGTACGTCGCGTTAAACTGATTGCGTTTAAGCACCAGTTTGCGTATAACCTTCCAGAAAGTGATTTAAAGCTTGAAATCGGTATCGAATCAAATTGTTCGGTTGTTCGGTTAGATACTGATTCGTTAAAGTGCTTAATAAGCATTTAAAGTGTCGTTAGTGTTATTTTTAGTGACACAATGAATTCCCGTCACTTAGGGAAATATTCTGGATGATAAAGCGACATCTCTGCACAATATTTATGTTGTTAAAAGCTGAATTGTGCTGAATTTAATAAAGTTCTGCACTTAAAGTGTGTTTCGGGTGCCTTTTAGTGCGTGTTTTAGCTTTCATAACGACCATAAATTAAACCTTTATATGTACTCTTGGGTTTTAATGTACCTTTGTCGTAGGACCTACACCTAGGCCTCAATTCTAATGTCTGACTGCTTTCTGCAGTTCCGTTGACACAGTGTGTCTTACCGGTGAGCTTACTAATATTTCTGACGCAGCGCTCTCGATTGCATGAAGCAATATTTTGTAGTATACAACGTGCATGAATTCACTTGCTTAGCATCTAATCAGTCAATGTTGATATTTAAGCACATAATTGCAGTCATTAAATAATAATTAAAGTGTACGGAAGTTACCGGTTTTGTGCCAGTTGTCACATGGGGGGGGGGGCTCTCATTCCACGTGTCAACAAATGCCCCAACCCAAGCCCCACCATACCCCACGGTCTAATAGAGTTTAGTTTGGGTTGTAGAAAAGAATATAGGACATTCACGTTTTCTCTAGCGACAGGATCTGACATCCAATGATTGGTGCCAAGTGGCGTCCTTTTCCTTAGCTATCGTCAGTGCTCACCCTGTCGTCATCCATGGTGTCCCATGTCTGTCTTTAGGTTTGTCTATCAATCTTTTAGATCTCGTATGGACAACTTAGTTCTGAAGTGGCATGGTATCTTCATCGCACAACGGAAGTATATGAGCTAGGACTTCTAAACAGTGAACGCCTGCTAAGTACTCGAATTCCCATGGGTTCTCCTATTCCAACCGTTCCGTAGTTTTGAAAATATAACCTGAGAAAGAACATGCGAAAAAGTCAACATTAAGTTAAGCGAGTTCATAGTTTGTTTTTTTTAATTTTAAACAAATCTTTTTGTTTACCGGTTTAAAAGTTGTGGAGAAAATTTAGTAAAATCATTTTCTCGGCATGTTGGGGGGGGGGGTATTCCACGGTCCTCCCAACCGCCGAGGTGATCCCACCTCGCAGACCGCCACCCAGCAAGCCTGAGTCTGGGGGTAAATCCGCTACCGTAGGGGCATTGGGAACGAGCAAGACTCGAACCCGCCACCTCCGGGTTAGAATGCGGGCTGGTGGCCATTGGGCTGACACCCAATGGTTTTTTCTCGGCATGTTATATAAAACCTGTAGGTCTAGCCCACGAGAGTCTTTGTGCATTGCACGAGAGAGAATGGGCCGAGCCCAAAAGTGTGACAACCGGTGATTTACGGCTCCTAATTACATGATTAACAGGTGATTAACGCAATAATAAATAGTGTTTACGACACAAATTAACTTAATTAGGGCCTCAGTAAGCTTAGGAACGCTTATGCGGTTCTACAGTGTGCGTGTGACGATCTGCGGAGATACTGTTGGAAATTAAACGGTAATAAACTGAAACTGTACGAAATACTGACGACACCGACAAATATGGATGTTACACGAATATTTTTATGCTTATGGAGTTTGGGTTGCGATATCGGGTCTCGTAGGAATTACGGGCCACTTACACATGAGATGAGCTTGTGGGCCATGGGCCCAAGCCCAAAACCCAAAACCCACAAGCCTAAAACTGCACATAATATAAGATCTTAACAAATCTTTATAAGATCTCTACAAATCTTACAAAATCTTCACAAAATCTCATCAAAATCTTTTCAAAATCTTAACTAGATCTCTACAAGATCTCTAAAGATCTCTATTAGATCTCTATAAATAAGGGATATTTCACCCAATTTATTTTCATTCTCAACAATTATACTTACACACAGAGACAATACACATATTGAAAACCCCCAATTTTTTTCATAAGTCTCACAAAGAACACCACATTTCCTTCATAATTTCCTTACCTACAGCACATACACACATAACTTTACCTACAACATCAAACACCCAGACTTACATCCACTCCCTCCCTCTCGAGTTCAACACAGCAGACCCCCAACACCTCCACTTTCACCTCTCGATCTCCCTCTTTGTCTGTCTGATGAACATCACCGGCGACCGGATTCCTCCGGCGAACCCCCATAATCACCGTCCTCTTTCTCTCACACTTACACACCCCTGATGCCTTGCACCACTTTCAATGGCCACCCCCAGCCCCTGTTATCTTCGAATAGATGGCCGGCCACCACCAATCGGTGATGGCGTACAGCGATGAGACGGAGAGAAAGAGCAGACGGAGAGAGAGAGAGAGAGAGACAGAAGAAAGAGGGGCGGCGTCAACTGGACTCGGCGGCAGGGGAGTTTCACGGCGGAGCTGACCAAACACCGGCGACTTCGCCGGCGACGAATCCGACAACAGCGGCGCCGCTGTTGACGGTGATGACGCTGTTCTGCTGTGATAATGATGACGATGTCTCTGGTAAGTTCTACGACACAATTTTTCTTTCGAATCCATGTTTCTCCGGCCGTTGTGGTTGCCGTTTTAGGTGATGATGATTCGATGAGGGATGATGACGATAATCGTGTCAGCTGCCGGCCGACGTCGGAGACAACGGCGGCATCGGTGACGTCACAGTAGGCATGTTGGAGTCTCATTTCAAGTTTCGGGTTTTCGTTCGAGTCAACTCGGTTAAACCGAGTTAACTCTGTCCGGGTCCGAGTTAAACAGTCATGGCTGGTCAACATGTTCGGGACGGTCAACAACTCGGTTCGGGTTAATCGGCTTTGGGTCAGACTCCGTTCGGGTGACTCTGTCAAACCGAGTCAACTCGGTCAACTCAGGTCAACGCAGCGAGTCAACTCAGTTGACCCGGTCAACTCAGTCAAACTGTCCGATGTTTCGACACGAAAGAATTGGTAAAGATAACGGCGCGTTTATAATTTTGATAATTATATTTAACGATTGTTTTATTTTCGTGATGTCGAGCTCGAACCGAACAAATTAATGAATTCTTAGTTAATATTTACTTGGATTTATTTAGTATTTCGTTTATATAAATTGATTATACAAAAATATTGTTGAATCTTGTTGAAATTTGAAAATATAACGACAACTTGTGTTGTCGGGGCCGTCCAAAAACAGAGGGAACTCTGCCTGTTTTTCGAGAAAATCCGTAAAATAAAACGAGTTTTATTATAAAACAAAACGTGTTTTATTGTAAAACAACAATTATTGATATACAGCGACTTTTATAATACAAGATACAAATATAAAGTTTCTTTCGACGACACCTTACAACTTATGAAAACAACGATTCAGAAACTAATTACAACAACAAACATAGTTGTTTTGAACTTCTGAAATCCGACGAATCCTTCTATAAAATAAATATAACCTTTTATATTTATTTCAAACGCCTAAATGGCATACGAAAGTACTTTTACAAACCTCTACGAGGCGAGACGTAATATGAGTTCGTTACATGTTTATTACACACACAAACGACTTCTCAAGACGATTAACGAGATTCTACCGAAATATTTATATACTTTTATATAAATATTTATATATTTTAAAACTCACAAGAACTAAGTGTTTTTCAAAGACTTAGGAAAATAATACCGACATTAGACGAAACTTAACAAGTATAACTTAATCGTTACTATTAAGTTATTAACTTACCGTTGAATTGTTCGGTTAACGATTCGGTAGAGCTCGATGACACGTAGTTTCATTACCACATTTGCTTAGAAACTTATAAGATATTCTGTGTTAGGAATATTGTAGAATACACGCTAGCGAGTCTGGTCTTGGAAACGACATCACGAAGTCGCATATAGCTAGCTTTGCACAAGAATATTCAGGTGAGTTCATAACCCCACCTTTTTACGATTTTACATTTTTCTAAATGTTTTCGGGGTGGAAAGACATGCACTTTTTGCAAAGCATACAAGAAATACATATTTCTAAACCATTTTACAAGCAAGTTTTAACTAACACAAATGGTTTACGAAAAAGCTTATGTTTTATACCGGTTTTTCAAACAAGCATATTTTTCGAAATGTGCATACACACGAATTCTAGTTTTCTAAAATACGGGAAAATTCAAGTACCAAGAGGTACATTAAACTAAGGAATGATACTTGAAATCGTGTCACGAATAGGGTACCAGAAGCACCATTAATCGTGTACATACTAAGACCGCAGAACAAAAGGATAGATCTAATGGGTTTTCGGGCAGCCACACTCTTGGTGATAACTAGTACCAAGTAGTGCTTTTGTGTCTCAGTCGTGAATCGACAACTAGAAAAATGCCTATGGTTTGGATGCTTCCTATGTCGTGTCACATGTTAATGGCCTTGCAACCTATTAACAATCTCGACACTTACAGAAATACTTGATACATACAAATTACATACCATGTTTTATACATATTCAAATCATAGGATTATGCGGGCATGAGGTCAAAGTCAGGGTGGGCATTGACGGTTATACAAACTTTACAAATACAAGATTTTACAAATACATGGTTCTACGAACATAAAGCGTTACAAATACAAAGTTTCCATATAACATGACAAGAAAATGATTTTAAATTTGTTTTCTCAACAATACTTCAGAAACCGGTTATTCACAAAGATTTATTTCAAATCTTTTACAAACAAACTATGAACTCGCTCAACGTTATGTTGAGTTTTCGCATGTTTCTTTCTCAGGTTACTTATCAGAAACCATGGCACGGTTGGAATAGGAGAACCATGTGGAGTCGAGTACTTAGTGGGCATTCAATTTCTAGAAGTCTTAGCTTGTTTTTGCTTCCGCTGTGCAATGAAGATACCAGTCCAGTCACACCAGCTCTGATAATTTCGGGGTGTGACAAAAAGAATCTTTGTAAGCAGGACCAACTCGTCCTCTTACTTATACGTAAGTTGAAAAACGTTACCAAAGTTCGTAAATCAGGTATTTGTGAGTTTTTATCAAATGAATCTTAAAAACATTTGAAAATCCGAGTATCAAAACTGGTATGTAAGTGTCTATGAACAGATCATTAATGTTTTGCAAGGACATTAATATATGCGGCGACATAGGAAGCACTCAACCCTAGCAAATTTCCCCCGGTCCACCCGGTTAGAACAAAAAAGCACTACATGGGCCACACAAGAACCCAAGAGTGGGGCTCGCTACACCCGATAGATCTACCACTTTTGCCCTCGGTCTTATACAAGATTAATGGCACTTAAGAGAGATTACTATTCGCCACCCTTTTATTTAGGGTTTAATTTTAGATTTGCCACCCTTTTATTTAGGAAGTTTATTGTGATTAGTTTTAAGTTTTTATAAGAAATAACTAAGTATAGATATTATGTAGTTTTAATAAAATAAAATGTGACACATAATATCTTCATTTTAGTAATTTTAATTCTTTTTGTTTTTGTTTGCATAGTGATATTCACCAAAATACACATACTTTATTTCCCCATTTTACCCCCATTTTATGCGTTTTCGGCCGTAAAACCGTAAATCGGATACTTAATCAGGTATACTTTTGTTTACAGGCCTAAAATAGCATGCCAAACAAGAAGATGATGAAAACGAGGACTTCTCGGACAAAACGACACCGCTGCGAACTTTCTGTGAAGAATTCTGACCTGGGCAAGTTGCACGGTCGTGCCACTCATGGCACCCCTGTGCGGATCTGACAACAGGGCCTATCCCGGCATTGCACAGCCAGTGCGATCCAAGGTGCAAGCCCATCTCGGCAATGCACGACCCTGCTATCGACTGAACGACCGTGCGGATGCGATGACCCAGCTCAGTCCGGAACTGCACCACCAGTGCAGCTGCTCGTGCCATCCAAACTCGGAGATGCACACTCGTGCCACCCATGGAACGGTCGTGCAGATCTGAAGATCGGTCAAGATCTGATGATGTCACAAGGCATGGTGAACACTGATTTAAAAGTGAACGGTCGTGCACTTTATTGGCACGACCGTGCGATCGCAAAATGTTAGAAAAAACAGACATAAACATTTTGTTCGAAATTCTAAACTTTTGGGAGCTCATCAGGCGATTTCACAGGCTCTGGAGGCTCTTGCTTTCACCCGAATTCAAGCCACATTGTGCCGATTAGCTCCGTTACTATCCGGATTCTTAATCGTGTGCTTGTTTATGGTTTGATTTCCTTAATCTTTCCATGATTTTGTTATATTTCAAGCATTTAGATTAACTATTATGTATTAATGTAAGCCTTTGGGCAAAAACACTAGTATCCCTTGCTTAATTACAACCTCTAGTATGTTTATTATGTTTGTAATGACACTTTGAAGCATTTTCTATGTTAATCTTTGATGATTAGTTTGCAACTGTCACACCCCAACCGATGGCGGAATCATCGGGGTGCAGCACTGAGCAAAACAGATTGTCCAGAAGTTTCCATAACAATTATCATTACTATTCAGTTTAGATAACACGTCCCATACCGTGTCCCAAATAACAAACAAATTATTACAGATAACAACTAGTCAAATTTTTCTGTTCCGACAACTCATATTTAAATAAAACAAATAAATATTGTTTCAATGCTCCTAAAGACCCAGCCTGACAAGATCTAAAGACAACTATGCTCTAGTTGCTCTTTCCTGACAGACAACTATTTGTTGGGGGCCTCTAGAGCTTTATTCTAGCCTCGCTTTCCTAGCAAGCAAACATCTTAAACACCTGTCACATACGTTAAAGTAAAGTCAATACATAAAATGTAAAGGTGAGCATACAAGTTTGATAATAGCATATAGAGTTCGAATAGTTTACGCATAACCAGCACGTACACAGAGGAAAACGAAGCATGTTAATTATCGACATGGACCTATCGATACCAGTGACTGCAGGTTGACTGTCCGAGACAGTTCGCAATACATGATTACCATCGTAATCCATGCAAGTAATTGTCCTTAACAACCCCCGTGTGAACGGGTGCTGAGTCCAAACTATAGTACTACGTCGTTAAGGCAGGTAGACAGCATTCCACGTGTAAACACAATCAACAAGCATTCATTTAGTCACGTAATACATGCATATTGGTTAGCGTTCAAATAGTTTGAGTAGTGTGATTGATTGTGTTTTGATAAAAGTAACGTATGTAACACCCAAAAGTGCTAAAAGCAAAAAGGGGTCGAGTATACTCACAGCGATTGATTGATGGATTGAAGGGAGCGCTCAAGAGTAGGGTTAGCCTGAACAGTTCGATAGCATAACGATGAATACACGAAGAATGGAAACAAGTGTAAATGGGTCGAACAGCCTGGTCGATCAAACAGCAGGTTCGATCGAACGGGTCGTTCGTTCGGCTAGACAATCCGTTCGGATAGTCTGTTTGATCGGCCGGTCGGCTCGATCGGCTGGACTGTTCGAGTGGATTGTTTCTTCCTTTGAGTAGGATGTGTTTGTGTATGATGGTTTGACCTTTTGAAGTTTTCGTTGCAGTATTTGAGAACACTGAAGTGTTCTTACCTTTCAGGTCGATCGATCGAACTGTCTGTTCGATCGGCCGACTTAACCGATCGGTTAGGAACTTAAGTAGTAGTCCTCAACAGGATGTCACTCGATCGAACAGCATACTCGATCGAACAGCATGCTCGATCGGGTGGCATTCCAATACGTCGAACGAATTGAAAATCGATTAAGGGTTGAAGCATAGTATCTCATGATCCGATGAGTAATGTTATCAAACGGCTCGTTCGATCGAACATCACCTCGTTCAATACTATACTTCATGAAATTGTCAAAGTGTGGGGCCATATGCTAGCCGATCGGCTGGCCTGGTCGATCGGTTGACATGTCCGATCGGTTGGGCTGTTCGTTCGAACAGCCTAACCGTTCGGTCAGCATCCTGACCTGGTCGGCCTGTTCGTCTAACACTTGGCTGTTCTGTTGATTTGACGTTATATTGAGGTAGTTTGACAACGAGCTGAACCATGGAACCTTCGTTCTTACTTTTTTCCCCTGCTCGGACAGGAATCACCCAAGTCCGGCCAGTGAACGGTTCGGAACGGTGGTTTAACGTTTAACCCGAAGTCGGTGAACCTCGTAGGTAGAACCTGAATCTTGAACCATTAGAACGATTAGTGAGTTGGCTCAAGCTCCGTTTCTACCGGTTTGAAGGCATTGAGTGTAAAAGAGTTGAAAGAAAGTTGGAAATCCTTCTTCCAATCCTTTACATCATGTAAATGTTTAGATCTTTGATAGATCTTAGCTTGTTTATGTGGAAATCGGTTAGATCCGAGCTATTCATGGTGGATTGGGGCCAAAACATGATGTTCTTGAAGAACACCATGATGACATCATCCTAGAATGCTTAGATCTTGATGATTTCACGGTTAGAAATCAAGATTTGAAAGATAGAAAGGTGTAGGAGCATGTTTTGATCAAGAAAGTGCAAGATTTAGGATGAAAACTTATCGGAATCGGAAGAAATCTGAGAAAAGGAGGGGAGCACGAGCTGGTCGGTCAGAGAGTTTCCAAAAGTGGAAAGAATGACAATGACAGCCCTATTTATAGGTCCAAAAGAGGAAAGGGCTGGCCGATCGGCCAGGCATCCCGATCGGACAGCCTGCTCGATCGGACAGTCTGTCCGATCGACTGGGCTGTTCGATCGGCTGACAGCCTGATCGATCCACAGCCTGGTTCGAGTGTTCGGTGCGACGATTTTTGATATTTCGATTTCGATTGAAGACGATACGAGTACGATAGGTTTCCTATTCAAATTACTTTCAGTCCCAACTACTATATCTAATATACAATCACCTATATTTTACCCTATCCTTACGTTACCATTCATCGTAATTCGAATTCGATTGCATTTGACTTGAGCTTCGAGTTTCGATTTGAGTTTCGATTATTCTATCCTCACTTTTCTAGCAAGCAAACATCTTAAACACCTGTCACATACGTTAAAATAAGGTCAATACATAAAATGTAAAGGTGAGCATACAAGTTTGATAATCGCATATAGAGTTCGAATAGTTTACGCATAACCAACACGTACACAGAGGAAAATGAAGCATGTTAATTATCGACATGGACCTATCGATACCAGTGACTGCGGGTTAACTGTCGGAGACAGTTCGCAATACATGATTACCACCATAATCCATGCAAGTAATTGTCCTTAACAACCCCCGTGTGAACGGGTGCTGAGTCCAAACTATAGTACTACGTCGTTAAGGCAGGTAGACAACATTCCACATGTAAACACAATCAACAAGCATTCATTTAGTCACGTAATACATGCATATTGGTTAGCGTTCAAATAGTTTGAGTAGTGTGATTGATTGTGTTTTGATATAAGTAACGTATGTAACACCCAAAAGTGCTAAAAGCAAAAAGTGGTGGAGTATACTCACAGCGATTGATTGATGGATTGAAGGGAGCGCTCGAGAGTAGGGTTAGCCTGAACAGTTCGATAGCATAACGATGAATACACGAAGAATGGAAACAAGTGTAAATGGGTCGAACAGCCTGGTCGATCGAACAGCAGGTTCGATCGAACGGGTCGTTCGTTCGGCTAGACAATTCGTTCGGATAGTCTGTTCGATCGCCCGGTCGGCTCGATCGGCTGGACTGTTCGAGTGGATTGTTTCTTCCTTTGAGTAGGATGTGTTTGTGTATGATGGTTTGACCTTTTGAAGTTTTCGTTGTAGTATTTGAGAACACTGAAGTGTTCTTACCTTTCAGGTCGATCGATCGAACGGTCTGTTCGATCGGCCGACTTAACCGATCGGTTAGGAACTTCAGTAGTAGTCCTCAACAGGATGTCACTCGATCGAACAGCATACTCGATCGAACAGCATGCTCGATCGGGTGGCATTCCAATACGTCGAACGAATTGAAAATCGATTAAGGGTTGAAGCATAGTATCTCATGATCCGATGAGTAATGTTATCAAACGGCTCGTTCGATCGAACATCACCTCGTTCAATACTATACTTCATGAAATTGTCAAAGTGTGGGGCCATATGCTAGCCGATCGGCTGGCCTAGTCGATCGGTTGACATGTCCGATCGGTTGGGCTGTTCGTTCGAACAGCCTAACCGTTCGGTCAGTATCCTGACCTGGTCGGCCTGTTCGTCTAACACTTGGCTGTTCTGTTGATTTGACGTTATATTGAGGTAGTTTGACAACGAGCTGAACCATGGAACCTTCGTTCTTACTTTTTTCCCCTGCTCGGACAGGAATCACCCAAGTCCGGCCAGTGAACGGTTCGGAACGGTGGTTTAACGTTTAACCCGAAGTCGGTGAACCTCGTAGGTAGAACCTGAATCTTGAACCATTAGAACGATTAGTGAGTTGGCTCAAGCTCCGTTTCTACCGGTTTGAAGGCATTGAGTGTAAAAGAGTTGAAAGAAAGTTGGAAATCCTTCTTCCAATCCTTTACATCATGTAAATGTTTAGATCTTTGATAGATCTAAAATGGTTTATGTGGAAATCGTTTAGATCCGAGCTATTCATGGTGGATTGGGGCCAAAACATGATGTTCTTGAAGAACACCATGATGACATCATCCTAGAATGCGTAGATCTTGATGATTTCACGGTTAGAAATCAAGATTTGAAAGATAGAAAGATGTAGGAGCATGTTTTGATCAAGAAAGTACAAGATTTAGGATGAAAACTTACCGGAATCGGAAGAAATCTGAGAAAAGGAGGGGAGCACGAGCTGGTCGGTCAGAGAGTTTCCAAAAGTGGAAAGAATGACAATGACAGCCCTATTTATAGGCTCCAAAAGAGGAAAGGGCTGGCCGATCGGCTAGGCATCCCGATCGGACAGCCTGCTCGATCGGACAGTCTGTCCGATCGGCTGGGCTGTTCGATCGGCTGACAGCCTGATCGATCCACAGCCTGGTTCGAGTGTTCGGTGCGACGATTTTTGATATTTCGATTTCAATTGAAGACGATGCGAGTGAGTTTCCTATTCAAATTACTTTCAGTCCCAACTACTATATCTAACATACAATCACCTATATTTTACCCTATCCTTACGTTACCAATCGTCGTAATTCGAATTCGATTGCATTTGACTTGAGCTTCGAGTTTCGATTGATTCGATTGATCACCACACAAAACATAAAGTAAACACGCATAGGTAACACATAAGGCACACACACACGTATAACAACAACCAAAGATCGCGTAATTCAAGATACGAGTTCGATGATGGTTAGATCGGTTTGATTACTGATTAGCTAACTTTATCGCATTGTTACTTCCTACCATTCACAGTCGTAAATCGGTTCGCGTCGATTAAACATTCGATTACTTCGATTCATTCTGATTACAACACTTACTCCACATAATACAATTAGAACATAAAATAGACTAATTACAGTCAAAGAAGTCAAAGTTGACTTGGACTTTGACTTTGACTTTGACTTTGACATTCGAAAACACGGGGTGTTACAGCAACCTTGTTTATTGATGTTGATTTCTTGATTATAAGTAGTTATCTTGGATGTTTAGTATATGGTTAGTTGAGATAATTGAAAGATGAAGCTTAATTAATCATGTATTAGTAGACTTTAAACTTGGTTAACTAGTTTAACTTGGTTAAAATGTGTGCACCATGATACTAGAAATGGTTAGTGGGTTCATGGTCTTAACAAGCATGCTAGTGACAAGTTCTAAATTACACGTGACATCCGGCTCACTTCTTATCCGAAATGAACAAATATATAACAATTTCAAGGCTCAAATATGCTCACATAACGGAAGGAATGAGTAATAGTGTGAAAATTATCATGCAAGTTTTTTCTTTGTTTGTCATGCTTTCTCGTTATATTTTTCAAAATTTATTTGGCTTGTCGAGTTTTTATCATGTCCGAAGCTTTCTAAAACACAACCAACCGGTTTATTTACTCAAAATATATACAAATTACTGATATTTTTGATTGATTTTTTTTATATAGGACAAACAAAGTCAACATGTTAAACCCCCTCCCCACACTTGAACTTCACATTGTCCCCAATGCGAAACCCAAAATATAGAGAAAAAGGAGAATAACACTCCCCTGAAGATGATTTTGATGCAACGAGACTTCAAAGCTGCTTCTGTGGTGTGCTCCAGTCCAAGACATGCTAGCCAAAATTTGTAAATATGTCACAAGGCACAGCAAAACAAAACAGAAGCATAGGCAATATAAACCGAAACAAACCATAATTTACATAAATAAAAGTACTAAATATCCAAACATAGACAAAACAAATAAACTAAAGTGTCTGAAAATTAAAGTACATATCCGTGGGTGTTTGAAATAGTAGCCAAAATGAATACCCGAAAAATAAACTACTAAAATATCATAATCACCCACTCACAACTCCACCTACTCCTCGTCATCGCCACCAGCATCTCCTCCCGTGCCGGATGGGCCGGCATATCCATAACTGCTGGGGTTCCCAAACGGGAACTGTGGGGGCTCCGCAAAGTAGTTAGGGTAGGCGTTCTGGAGCCCCCCAAATATATACGAGAATCCTGCATGCACCTCCTGGCGCATGAACTCTTGATTCGCCCTAATCGCCTCCTGGTTCGCCCTCAGCTGATCTTGATTAGCTCTTACCTGCTCTATATTAATCCTTTGTTGCTCCTGGCTAACCTGTATCTGCTGAAACTACTAGTAAAACTCAGGGTAGGGGGGAATGCCGGGAGGCCAGTGCTCATAATGTGGGGAGCGGTGCTGCTGTGGTGAGTGTGGTGGCTCATGCTGCTCGTGTTGCTCATGCTGCTCCTCCATAACTTCATCCTCATCATTTCCTGGGAGTGGAGGCAATGGGTCCCAGACCTCGTTGTCCAACCCCTTCAACCTATCCCCATGATCCGTCTCTGCAATAATCCCCATTGCTTTCAACGAGCGGATGTCGACGTACAAACCCTCGGTCACCAAAATAAGACCCTCAACTACCTCGTCCGTCATAATCCCCATCCCGTATGCGATCTGAGTCACGTACTGATCCCCATGAATCTGACTACTGGGGGTACGACCGGAGCTATTCATAAAGTACTCAGCCATCCGTGCGGCGAGGTTTATGTGTATCCCCTCCGCTAGCGCATAGAGAAATATAAGATCCGGTGTTGGACAGTTTCCCAAACTGTCCATGCGCCCCGCTATGGTATGACTAAATATATGGTGCATGACTCTGTGCAATGGGTCGCGTAACCTTGAAGCTTTTGACATCCTAGGATCATATGGGTCTCCAACCGCAATTTGTGCCCAAAAGTCGCCCCGCTCGTTTTCGCCGGGGAAGGTAAACTGATCTGTAAAGAACTCGTAATCCATATCCTCATCGGTGTAGATTCCTAGTCTTCGACCCAATCTTCCCACTGTCCAATTATGCCAACGACTGCCCATTCTGAAATTTATCCTCTTCTTGTAGCGGAAGTTTGGAACTTTATGCGCTTTAGGCTTCTCGTATTTGTAAATGGAGAAGAACTCTAGTGTAAGCTCTCGATAAATCGGGCGGTCGATGTTGACCAAACGAGCAAGCGGGACTGTCAACATGTTCTCGAGCCTGTCACACTGATTTAATTCAGCCATGACGCCCCAATCCAGCCTCCTCGGGATACCAAACTGGCCTCGCCTTTGCCACAATGAGTTAAATTTTGGGATGCAAAGACTTTCCCTCTCGTCTTCTTCGTTAAACTGGAGGAAGGGATGATCCATCTGTATGAGGAATGTTGTCAGATTAAGAGGAGCAGAAAAAGTACCGAACAAAACAGCATAAACACACCGTTATGAAGGTTCTGTCTCGCTGATCTGGGCGATTGGCACGGGCGTGCGTCACCGAGATCAGTGCATGTGATCGGAGTCTATCGGCAATGCACGAACAGTGCAAATGTTGAACGACCATGCGACTCCAGATCACAACAAAACCAAGTGAACAGCCGGGACTGAACGACCGTTCCACCCGAGGAACGACCGTGCGACAACAATTTCTGCAGATTTCGAACCCCTAAACCAGAATAGCCAGATTTTTACGAAATTTAACAACTTTTTGGCAAACAGGGTTGGAAATCCTACCGGATGTTCACTAAACACATGATTCTTGCAAGGGTTAGGGTTTCGATTTGTTTATGAAGAGAACCCTAAAAATCCTTGAAGAAATCGAACAAATCTAACCTAGAACAAGAATGGAACAGAAAATCGACAAGAAAGAACATACCGTGCGAGAAGATTGGAGAAACCGTGCGAAGAAATGGTGTCATTTGGAGCAAAATCGGTCTGGAACGGCTGCTGCTGTTTAGGGTTTGCGAATGAGGGAATAAACTGCAGATGAGGGCTTTTATACAGCACAGATGACAAAAATGCCCTTGGCCTCTCGCACGGTCGTGCGGCCATCCGCACGGTCGTGCGTCACTGGCAAGTGCTAACCCTGGCACGCTTATCTCGGAACTGCACCGGGGGTGCGACTCGAAATGCTGGCCGGCCCACAACCGCATGGGCGTGCGGCCTGGGGCACGGCCATGCCATATCTGCAGATCAGTTTTTTCTGCAGAATTCATTTGCAGCACCTATTTCAGCCGTTTTTCACCATTTTTGCACTATGCCAACTGTTTTAACATTGTTCCACCATTGACCCTTCGCTTGGCATGTCTAAAAATTGTACAAACTTACGGAAACTACAAAACACACCTAAATTACCTAAAAACGACGAAAGCATAAAATGGACATTTTTACCCCTAAAGCGTCAAAGACACTCTTGCAACATTTTTAGTCTTCGAGTCAGTAGCGTAGACTCCTCCCCACACTTAAGCTGTATGCGGGGTGTGGAGCTCGACAACCTCCACCGCCGACTCGATCGGCCCGGCCACGTATAGCTTCAAGCGATGCCCATTCACCTTGAAAATAACGTCGTCCGCGTTCTCTATTGCAACAGTTCCTTAAGGAAGTACCTCTTTTACCGTGTATGGTCCTGTCCAACGTGAATGTAATTTCCCTGGAAATAGACGCAACCTCGAGTTGTAGAGAAGAACAAGATCGCCCGCTTGGAATTGTTTGTGGTCCTTCAAGCGTTTGTCGTGCAATCTCTTGGTGCGCTCTTTGTACAACACGGAGTTCTCATAGGCGTGTTATCGTAGCTCTTCCAATTCATAAATCTGAAGAAACCGGGCTTCACCTCCGGTTTTTAAGTCCAGATTTGCGGTTTTTAGAGCCCACATCGCCTTATGCTCCAATTCCACCGGTAAATGGCATGCTTTTATGTATACAAGCCTAAAGGGAGTAGTCCCAATAGGGGTCTTGTAAGCCGTATGGAAAGCCCACAACGCTTCATCAAGCTTATCCGACCAATCCTTGCGGTTTGCACCTACCGACCGCTCAAGGATTCTCTTCAGCCCTCGGTTCCTGACTTCCACCTGCCTGCTTGTCTGTGGATGATAGGGCGTGGATAAACGGTGATGCACACCGTAGCAGGAAAAAGCTCTCTCAAGCTGAGTATTGCAAAAGTGCGTCCCTCTGTCACTGATAAGCGCCTTCGGTGCGCCAAAACGGGCAAACAAACTTTTCAAAAATCTCACGACTACCCTGGCATCATTGGTGGGCAAAGCCTGTGCTTCCGCCCACTTCGATACATAATAAACCACTACCAGGATATATTTGTTTCCTCGTGAGGGGGGAAATGGTCCCATGAAGTCTATCCCCCAGATATCAAAGACTTCACAAACTTGAATCCAGTTGAGGCATTTCATTACGTGCGGATATGTTTGCTACCCTCTGGCAGGCATCACACGTCCTAACCCAACTCTGCGCATCACGAAATATAGTCGGCCAATAAAACCCAGAATCAAGCATCTTGGGGTGAAATTGGCACCATGGTGACCTCCTGTAGGTCCCTCGTGACAGTGGCGCAGAATGTCAGTCGCCTCCTTTCCTGAAACACACCTTCTAATAACCTGATCAGCACCAACCCTAAACAAGTAAGGGTCATCCCAAATGTAGTGCTTGACATCCGAAAAGAATTTCCTCTTTTGTTGGTGAGCTAACCCTTTAATCAGAATCCCGCAAGCAAGGTAGTTCGCAAAGTCGGCGAACCATGGCGACTCATCGCATATCTCAACACTCATCAACGACTCGTGTGGGAAATTGTCATTTATGGAATCCCAATGCGTGTCCTTGATGTCTCCATGCTCCATCCGAGATAGATGGTCAGCCGCTAGATTCAATGCACCCTTTTTATCTTGAATTTTGATATCAAATTCTTGCAGCAATAATATCCATCTGATGAGACGCGGTTTAGCGTCCTGTTTGCTGAAAAGATATCTGATGGCTGCGTGATCCATATACACTATTGTCTTTGAAAGCACCAAATACGATCTAAATTTATCAAATGTTGTAGGATCGTTGTGTGACCTTAACGAGTCGTTCAGAAGAGTTTTTGATCAAAAGGAGAGGCGGAAACAGACGTTTTGATGATGAATCAACTTGATTTCCACAGAGAATCACTTAAACTGTCTCTTGTATTGATATGAAAGCTTTACACGACCTGGAGACACTTCGGCAGAGCTTCGCTACCAGAATCCAAAGTTACAAATGAAATCTCAAGTCACCTATTTATAGGATTTCTCATTTCGCACGAAATGCACTTTTCATTTCGCACGAAATGGACTTTTCATTTCGCACGAAATGTCATTTCGTGTGAAATGTCATTTCGTGTGAAACTGGCTAACAATTCTATTACAAGACTCAATACAAGACGAAGTCGATAGACATATGCACCAACAGACTCCCCCTTGGATGTTGACGAAGTCTTCAGTGTCGAGTCTTCAGTATGATGAGTCTTCAGTCTTGATCAGTCTTCTCGCTCTCTCCAAAGTGTCTGACATTGTAAGCATCCTCAATCTTCTCTCTTCTCTTTATCATCATCAACAACTAATCTCCCCCTAGGATGTTGATCTAATAAACTTCAATCTCCTCTTTCTCTCACTTGTCAGCACATCAGCTTCTGTCTTGATCACAATTCCATAATCAGAAACTGGCTCTACTGTCTTCAGACTCCCCTTTGCTAGTAGACTCCCCCTAAAATTATTCCGGGATCGCAATCTAACATAGCACTTTCACAGATTCAAGAATGATTCCTGGCTATCCGTAGCAACAGGATCAAACACGGGGATCTGCACAAATCTCTACCCAACACATAAGTTTTTACAATTATTAAAATTTAACAATTTTAATCTCTACTAACTACTTGTAATTGAAACATACAAATTTGGTATTTCATTAAAATCATTTTACATTTCAAACACCCTCTCCCAACTCAGTTGTCGTCATGTTTAGCACTCGGAAATTTGAAAATCAGCTTTTCAGCATCAGTTGTCGAAAATAAGATGAAATAAAATCTTTTTGGATTTTTCAAAATTTTAAATCTAAAACACAATCTTTTTGTATTTTTGTTTTTAATGAAGAGCAGTAAAGAAATATTTACAGACAATATTTTTGTGAGTTTGTGTAAGAGGATTATATCAGTTTTTGAGACAAATCACTAACACCGTTAAGCTTTAAACATTTTAAGTTCTAAACAATTCACCTAGATTGTCAGTATACTGATCCACTTAAATTTTCACACAAAGTTTAACTGTTTCGAGATACGAATTAGTGTTTTAAAGCACTTAAACTTATTCGCGTGTACCACCTCAGAATATACTCCCGTATCCAGACTTCTATATTCAGTCTTACATGTGAGTGTACACTAATGATATCTGTAAACGGGTAAATGCAAGACCATGAGAGCTCAGGTTAGAACTTCCGTTCAGACAAAGAGATGATGGGATCTTTTCTTTAACAGCCATGATTAGCATTTTTCAATGTTTCATCATTTTTTATGCTGAGGGTGGGCTTTGTGAATAAAGCTATGCAAAGTATTATACGAGGACTAGGCTATTGCTCTCGCAAAATCAGAAGTCCTGGTATAATACCCCAGATATCATCACGCACAAAGACCTAGTATGTCAGAAATAAAAAGTCTTTCAAACAAGATTTCGGGGGTTACCCATATATCCGAGAGATGTTCCCCACGAGATAAGTAAGTATTTGAAATTTAGGTTTATACCTTGAAAACAATCTACTGAATGTATAAAAACCTACTGACACATCCTCAGTGAGACCGTTTATCACTTTTGACTTTCCAATTCTTTAGCGTACTGTGATAATCCACTGATGTACTATCATTTCCTCTTTTTTCACAACAAAACTCGTTTTTGAATTTATCATGTTTTTGGCTTTTTCAAATTTTCTAATGTTTTTAGATTTTCTGAAATTTCTTACTCCCCCTAAAATTCAAAACCATGTAAAGAAAATTTGACAAACTAATGCGAATTGCTTCAATTCTCCATTCACTTTGGCATAAACAAACAGAACTCCCCCTGACAACAAACTATTTTCCCATTATGATTTCAAAACACTTAAGTTTGTTTTAATCAAAATGGTTTTTCCGGAAAATAAGTTTTGTTGATTTTCACAAACCATTTGTAGGTTAGGGGATAAACTCATCATTTTGTTTTATCAACCACTTGTATGAGGATTACATCAAGTTCAATTTAATGACCTTGATTAACCACTTGTATGAACAAACACTTGTATGTTCACTTCAACAATACCACTTGTAAGTTGAAATATGACATTTTTAAGTTTTACCACTTGTAGGCTTTCCAAACAAAATATTTCAAGACTGATGCTGATTCCTGCTCCACGATTGTCACACACCAACCAATGGCGGAAACATTGGGATGAGACGAAGTGTGAAGATTGCTCGAGACATCATAACGCTAATAATTGTGACAAGTATTTAAATAATCATTTCATTTCATTTCTAAAGAATCAAGTACAAGGTTTTGAAACAAAGTACAATAACATGAATAATAAAATGATACAATACAAATACAATTCTTTCTAAGTGGGTATCTAAGCATCCTACTAGATTCCATGCATCGTCAACATCCACCTGTAACATGTTAAAACAAAGTTCAATGCAAAAGCAAAGGCGAGTATACAAGTTTGATACGTACATAGCAAAAGATAAGTTTTGAACAATTCCTCATAGCAAGCATGTGATTCAAGATAAGCCTTTAAATATGGTATGTGTCTAACATATCAAACCAAGGAAACGCAATATGCTCATGACATAACCGAGATAAAGGGGCGGGTCGTTAATCCTATAGCGCTACATATGTCACGGTTTGGCTCGTACGAAGTTAATGATAAATTCAACACATAAGTTTCACCCAAGTTTAAAGTATCAAGCCATCATGTATACAAGCATGTTGTAGGAATGTTCATGTGTTTAAGCAAAATGTTCATGTGTAAGTTTGTTGATAGATAAACATGTTACACCCCAAAAGTGATAAAAGTAAAAGGGGGAATACGAGTATACTCACAAAGTTTGCATATGCTTTCCAATTATCCAATTATTGACGAGTTGATGAGGTTGGAAGATTGAATGTGTAGGGTTAAAGTTCAAGTATGCTTAGAGTCGAGATTCGGCATTCAAAACAACATAAAAAGTAAGATATGTGAATAGCATGTGAAAATAATCATCTTCAACACTTAACACTTGTATCACACTTGGTAACCACAAGGGTTATGATAATGTTTTCATGAGTTGAACACCCATAAGAATCACAACAAGGTTTAGGTCTTAGGTGATGTTCTACTACTTTAACATATAAACATGAGTTCAACATCAAAGGTTCGAATGAGTGTATATATATATCTAGGTTAAGTACTACATATTATTTAGTCCAATAATTCAAGTAGGAGGTAGAAGATTAGAATCTTCATTTAGGCACCTCGTGTTATCATAGATGTCATGTATGGGGTAGGAAGGACATGCTTCCATTTAGGAACCCCTTGAATGTTCACCACTTCACTTGGTGTAACAACAACCAAGGAGGGTCACGAACTAGGATTTGCACAATAACATAAACAACCTAACTATAGAGAAATCATCAAATCACGTGAGGATTGTATGTAGGACAACCCAAGTTGTTCCCTAATCACTCATTCATCAAGACCTAAGCTTGACATGATTTGTGGGTTGAAACCCTAGACAAAACACCAAGTTTATGAGGTTTAATCCTCTGATTTTAAATGTCTAAACCTTGTTTTTAAGCTTAACCAACCATGGGATAAGTTGTAAGCATTAGGACATAGGTATGAGATGTGTTGAACACAAGTTACATAGGTTTAAACAAGTTTTTGATGAACATAAAAACAAACAGAAAGTTTATGGACGATTTCGGGGCATTTCCAGGTCTGATTTCTCCAAGGAGAAGTCTAGGAATCGAACCCCATGATTATCCAAGTAAGTAGGAAAAAGAATCAAGTGATTTCGTTAAGAAATGCGTGAGTTATGCTCATTTTCGTGAAGGGGTGTCAATCTGCTCGAACCTTTGCTTTCAGCTACGGTTTGGAGGATGTTTTGAGAGTTTTTAGTGTTGCAAAAGTGGTAGAGAGGCTGGTTATAAGTGGTATTTATAGGGGGAAGGATTAGGGTTTCAATGGGTTGGGCTTTGGAAGTGTTTAGAAGGGGTTACACCTTGAAACTAGCCCACAAAACCCAACTATATGGGGCTGAATTTTGCTGAATTGGGGCTGCCATATTTCTTTATTTTTTTATTTTTTTAAGACATTATAATGAGTAATTTTGTTAGTTAAGTTGTGTAATAATATGCAACAATGTTTCCCCTAACTTGTAACAAGGTGAAATATGAAATAAAACATGATTTAAGTAGGTAAAAAGTGTAATGTACAAGTATGTAACATGTTTGTAAGTGACAAGTATATGTCACATATTAGATGATTAACCGTTGTATAAATAAGCATATTATTAGGGGTTTTTAGGTATCAACAATTTAAGGACAAGCATGGACATGCATCGTGAATAAGTATCGTATAAGTATGAATTACAAATAAGGATTCGATGTACAATGAATTCGAACGTATGAACATGTATGAATATGTAGATGGTGAATTTAAAGAAATACGAATTTTATTTATGATCCAAGTCTCGGATTTACAATGATTACAAGGAAAGAACGATTACAAGAATACAAAGTTTCCAAAAATAGTTTTACAAACGATGGTTTCTAAATATTGAAAGTATGAAAACGCGGGGCGTTACAGTCTCCCCTCCTTTAGGAAATTTCGTCCCGAAATTTATTCAAGAGGTAGACTTGAAGAGTTCTAGTAAAAATTTGAGACTTGAAAATTTTGAAATGTTTCGAAAGGCACAAAACTTTGGGAAAATAAGTTTGTAAAATGATTTGTCGGGATAAAATGGTTTTGAGGCATAAGCAGGGGTAAACGTGGATAGGTAAAAAATGATTTGAAATGGCTAAAATTAGAAAATCGGTTCTAAAGGTAATAAGGTAAGTTAGGATTCGAATGCTTGAGTGAGCTTGATTATGACCGAGGCTCGTATGACAGGAAGGAAATAGGAGCATGGGGCGAACAATTGACACCAAAAGAACGCAAGTATATGAGTGATATGGGTATTAGATAGATGAAAGTTGCATGTTAAAGATGAAGTCTCGTCATGGATAATCGGACGTAATGCGTTTGTGAGTTGTTTAAAGCTTGTATTAGGTCCAAGAGGTCTATAAAACACTGAATTTCTCATGGCACATTTTACGAAAGTTTGGTAATATGGTGAAAACACTTATATATAGGAAGTACCAGCGGCGTATCCACCGTGTTTTGACCATGTTACATCCGTTTCGTCTTCGGTGTCATGTCACGTTCCGTGCATTACCATACGCAATAGCACACTCTATGGTTCTCATACGCCTATCACTATAATCCCGTGTGCACCCGTGATTATTTTGATCGTCGCATGATCCGCATAGCTTGTACTAGTTGTGTATGAATCAGGGTATACAAAAAATTAGAATGTGCACGTACAAGGATATAGTATATAAGCAAGTCCATGCTTAAGTATGTGTGGGACCCACGTAAGCGAATCCCTCGGATTCCGCTCGCGTACGGGTACGGGTACGAATGTATGAATCATGAGTATAAGCAAAATTATGAGCATAAGTATAAGTTTAAGTATGAATATACACGTAAGTATGGGTATCAAACGTACGAGTAGTATGAGTACATGTGTAAGCATGAAACGTATAAATATAATTAAAATCATAAAACGCATGAGTACAAGTATGAATACGATTATAAGTATAAGCATAAAATGTGTTGTTATGAATATGAGTGAGAGGGTGAGTACAAATACTATTGATTACGTATATAGTATTAATTGAAACATAACAAAGTTACGTATGTAAGAGTGCTCAAAAGGTTGAGTATGTAGATACGGACGATATAAGTGGAGTTATCGTGAGATAGTGACAAAAACATGTAGGATGATATGCATGTATAGTTGTTTAAATGAAACGTTGAGTTTATTGAATCAAATTTAGATTAAGCTTGGTTTGAAAGGTAGAATATAGTTTGCATATGTAAGAGGATATAAAGTACTTATTGGTCATGCATATCGTATTTTGTAATGAATGGAAATGCTACCTTTGTTTTAAAAGAGTGTACGAAATCCGAAGATGGTCGGCCCCATGAAGTCTTCTTGCCCGCGTGTTTTGGAAAATAGGTGTAGGAAAAGGTCTTTGAAAAAGTAAGTTCGTTTCATCAAAACAAGAAATTTTGGAGTTTTTGTGAATACGTCGATCCTTGGAAAAAGGGGTTTATCAAAGGTCTTAGTGTTCATTTTAAAGGGTTTTGACAAATGGTTCGTTGATGTTGGAAATATTCTTTGGTAAAACGATCTCATAATATCTATAAGATCCTATAAGTAATTGAGAAAGGTTGGTTTGGTTTCAATTAAGAATGGAAGTCTCTAGTATGACGATATAATGTGAGCAAGTTTTAGTGATTAAGTCGAATATGAAGTTCATGGGCAAGAGTTTCGTTGGACCGATTTAATTGATAGGTAGCATTTCGTAAGGTTTTGGAGTTCGAGTAATAAAACGTTTTAAGACATGATTAAGAATCTCGTGTATATGAGTTGAGTGAAAATAGGTTGTAGAATAAGATGTACGTTTGATAAAACAATGTATTTTGAAATCGGTATGAGTGGGTATTTTGAATAATGATAAACAATTTGGGTATAAAATATGATCGAGTTTGCATAATAAGATATTTTGAAGAGACGTTTTGGTAACGATCACCTAGGTAAGGGAATCACCCCTAACTCGTTGGTGAGGTCGTTTTTAAGAAAAGGGGAGTGGAGTTAATCGTCAAGGTAAGGAAATCACTCCAATCTCGATGATACCCCTCCACTAGTTGTTACAAGGAATATGAATTTAAATTATATGAAAATCATGCATATATAAATGTATCGAAAAGGTTCGATATGTTGTGCGTGTGAAAAGAGAAATCAAAGGTAAACTCGAGGTTGAAAGATTGCATCGTATAAAATGAACAATAGAAACACATGTTTGACCAAAGTTTGGAGTGTTCCAAAACGGTACTTTGACTAACCAAAGTGGTCGAAAAGTCTTTTGAATTTGAGGAGCATGCTTTAGCCTAATAGGTAAAATACTCTCGCCGACAAGTCGGTTAACGGTATTTATCCTTCCGGTTACTACATGTCCCAAATCAATCGAAATTTCGAGACTTGGCGGGATTTATGAAAAAAAAATGCCAAGGAGTGGAACTAGTCGACAAGGTGCGGGTTTCACCCCTAACTTGACGATTCCGTATCCTAAGTGTGGTTGGTACTCGTCGGGTCAAAATTTAATTTCGACGTGTTGACGAGGGTCCACTAGAATTTGAAATTTGAGATTTACCATTAAGATGTGGATTTCACTCCTAGCTTAATGGCGATATCTCGTGTAAAAAAAAGAATAGGTAGATTGAGAGTCGTTCACCAAATTGTGGGTTTCACGCCTATTTTGGTGAATTCGTCTCATTTGTACAATATGAGTGTTGTCGGATTTAGAATAATCGAGTAAAATGCATGAGGGAAGTGTATGTCGAAGGAGATACACAAACAAGTGTAAACACATAGGAAAGCATATCAAGAATGGTACTTAAATAATGAAATGATAAAACAAGTATTAACACATAGAGAAATATGTCAAGAATAACACATAAAGAATCGAACAACGAAACAAGTGTTAACACATAATAAAACAAGCATTAATGCGTAAGAATAACATGTCAAATATTACACATGAGTAACATACATGTTTAGAAGAGCATAAATAAGTAACAAATAAAGTATCATGTAGTAGCCCAAGCAAAGCATACAAATAAGGCTCTAAAACTATAGACTAGGTGAAAGCATTCCTACTTTTCCTAATTCCCTATAGTTATGGCTCTGATACCAATCTGTCACACCCCAACCAATGGCGGAAACATCGGGATGAGACGAAGTGTGAAGATTGCTCGAGACATCATAACGCTAATAATTGTGACAAGTATTTAAATAATCATTTCATTTCATTTCTAAAGAATCAAGTACAAGGTTTTGAAACAAAGTACAACAACATGAATAATAAAATGATACAATACAAATACAATTCTTTCTAAGTGGGTATCTAAGCATCCTACTAGATTCCATGCATCGTCAACATCCACCTGTAACATGTTAAAATAAAGTTCAATGCAAAAGCAAAGGCGAGTATACAAGTTTGATACGTACATAGCAAAAGATAAGTTTTGAACAATTCCTCATAGCAAGCATGTGATTCAAGATAAGCCTTTAAATATGGTATGTGTCTAACATATCAAACCAAGGAAACGCAATATGCTCATGACATAACCGAGATAAAGGGGCGGGTCGTTAATCCTATAGCGCTACATATGTCACGGTTTGGCTCGTACGAAGTTAATGATAAATTCAACACATAAGTTTCACCCAAGTTTAAAGTATCAAGCCATCATGTATACAAGCATGTTGTGGGAATGTTCATGTGTTTAAGCAAAATGTTCATGTGTAAGTTTGTTGATAGATAAACATGTTACGCCCCAAAAGTGATAAAAGTAAAAGGGGGAATACGAGTATACTCACAAAGTTTGCATATGATTTCCAATTATCCAATTATTGACGAGTTGATGAGGTTGGAAGATTGAATGTGTAGGGTTAAAGTTCAAGTATGCTTAGAGTCGAGATTCGGCATTCAAAACAACATAAAAAGTAAGATATGTGAATAGCATGTGAAAATAATCATCTTCAACACTTAACACTTGTATCACACTTGGTAACCACAAGGGTTATGATAATGTTTTCATGAGTTGAACACCCATAAGAATCACAACAAGGTTTAGGTCTTAGGTGATGTTCTACTACTTTAACATATAAACATGAGTTCAACATCAAAGGTTCGAATGAGTGTATATATATATATATATATATCTAGGTTAAGTACTACATATTATTTAGTCCAATAATTCAAGTAGGAGGTAGAAGATTAGAATCTTCATTTAGGCACCTCGTGTTATCATAGATGTCATGTATGGGGTAGGAAGGACATGCTTCCATTTAGGAACCCCTTGAATGTTCACCACTTCACTTGGTGTAACAACAACCAAGGAGGGTCACGAACTAGGATTTGCACAATAACATAAACAACCTAACTATAGAGAAATCATCAAATCACGTGAGGATTGTATGTAGGACAACCCAAGTTGTTCCCTAATCACTCATTCATCAAGACCTAAGCTTGACATGATTTGTGGGTTGAAACCCTAGACAAAACACCAAGTTTATGAGGTTTAATCCTCTGATTTTAAATGTCTCAACCTTGTTTTTAAGATTAACCAACCATGGGATAAGTTGTAAGCATTAGGACATAGGTATGAGATGTGTTGAACACAAGTTACATAGGTTTAAACAAGTTTTTGATGAACATAAAAACAAACAGAAAGTTTATGGACGATTTCGGGGCATTTCCAGGTCTGATTTCTCCAAGGAGAAGTCTAGGAATCGAACCCCATGATTATCCAAGTAAGTAGGAAAAAGAATCAAGTGATTTCATTAAGAAATGAGTGAGTTATGCTCATTTTCGTGAAGGGGTGTCAATCTGCTCGAACCTTTGCTTTTAGCTACGGTTTGGAGGATGTTTTGAGAGTTTTTAGTGTTGCAAAAGTGGTAGAGAGGCTGGTTATAAGTGGTATTTATAGGGGGAAGGATTAGGGTTTCAATGGGTTGGGCTTTGTTTAGAAGGGGTTACACCTTGAAACTAGCCCACAAAACCCAACTATATGGGGCTGAATTTTGCTGAATTGGGGCTGCCATATTTCTTTATTTTTTTATTTTTTAAGACATTATAATGAGTAATTTTGTTAGTTAAGTTGTGTAATAATATGCAACAATGTTTCCCCTAACTTGTAACAAGGTGAAATATGAAATAAAACATGATTTAAGTAGGTAAAAAGTGTAATGTACAAGTATGTAACATGTTTGTAAGTGACAAGTATATGTCACATATTAGATGATTAACCGTTGTATAAATAAGCATATTATTAGGGGTTTTTAGGTATCAACAATTTAAGGACAAGCATGGACATGCATCGTGAATAAGTATCGTATAAGTATGAATTACAAATAAGGATTCGATGTACAATGAATTTCAACGTATGAACATGTATGAATATGTAGATGGTGAATTTAAAGAAATACGAATTTTATTTATGATCCAAGTCTCGGATTTACAATGATTACAAGGAAAGAACGATTACAAGAATACAAAGTTTCCAAAAATAGTTTTACAAACGATGGTTTCTAAATATTGAAAGTATGAAAACGCGGGGCGTTACAACGATTACCAACTCGGGAGCTCCGGCAAGTCAGGGTTTTTAAGCAAAGAATGCAGACACCCAAGCCTGACCAGCTTTGGGTGTGACCTTTTCAGTTTCACTTGGGGTTTGAACATTCCTTTTTACTTCATAAAATTCTTTTACCCCTTTGGCCTTCCCATCGACTATCTTACCAAAAATATTTTTAACTTTGTCATTAAAAGCCTTTTCGACATCAAATTCTTTCTTTTCAGAATAGAATTGATTCGAAATTTCAACCTTACCAACTTTTTGTTTAAAATTTTCAATCCGCAATGGTGGAAAGTTGACATCATCCATTGGCGGCACTGAATTCTCACTTTTAACCTCAACTTGTGGCTCCTCTGACTTTGACGAGTCAGATTCATCACCCGATTTTACATCTGATTTCTTAACAACCCATGTTTGGTTGTCAAGATTTCCCCTTCGTTTGTAAAACCTTTTTAAACACTCTCTAACTTCATATGTTGAATTTTTAAACACTTTGAATTTTTCAGTTGGTGGTTCAGTTTTATCAACAACTTTTTCTTTCAGTTTAGAAACAACTTCCTGTTTTGAATTGGTAGCCATTGGACAGTTCCAGGCGATGTGACCAACTTCTTGACATTGGTAACAGGTTCTTGTTTCCTTTTTCTGATTAGCTTCATTCTTTTCAAACTTCTGTTTTTCTCCAAGAAATTTTTATTCGACTGCTTCCAGAATTAGCTTTTCTTCTCTTCTTCAGAACTTGCCCCTGAAACAAATATTGTTTTTGTTTTAGAAATTTTCTCATTTTTATGATTTTCGGGTGGAATAAATCCTAAACCTTTCTTTTTGAAATTACAACTATGGTTTGGTTTCTTTTGAAAACCAGAACCAGAACTGTAGCCTTTTTTCTTGTTCAATCTTTGTTGAACTCTTGAAGTGTATTTTTTAGTTTTTTCATTAAGATTTACATCTTTTATTTCAGAAATATTAATTTCTGTTAATTTGAAAACCTTTTTGATCTTTACAATTTGAATACGACCGCCAAGAGCTCTTTTTCTGTTGTGGTATAATTCTCCTGAGCGTCGTGAAGAGTCTTGCTCGCATAATAGATCGGGTGAAAGTGCTTTTCTTTCTTTTTCCTAACACGGCCCCTATAGCGAAATCGCTCGCGTCGCACATAATTTCGAATGGCAGACTCCAGTTAGGCGCAACTAAAATAGGGGCCTCAATCAACTTTTCTTGAGAAGGTCAAAATCCCTCAAGCAATCATCCCCAAAGATAAACAGAGCGTCTTTCTCCAACAGACGGGTCATGGGCCTGGCGATCTTTGAAAAATCCTTGATGAATCACCTGTAGAACCCTGCATGACCAAGAAAGCTCCGTATCGCTCTCACAGAGGTGGGCGGTGGAAGTCGTGAAATAATATCAACTTTGGCTGGATTGACCTCCATACCAGCACGCGAAATCTTGTGTCCCAACACTATGCCCTCTTGTAACGCCTCACTTTTTCGCTACTTTCTGTATTTAGAAAGATTGTCGTATATTTCTACTTTCGGAAACTTATATTCCTTGTAATCGTATTTCGTTTGGAATCGTTGTAAATCTGAGACTTAGATCGTAATAAAATTATTTATTTTATACGAATCATGCTTCGTTATTTTTACATGCTTAAACATTTAATCTTTATATACATTTGATACATACTCGTACCCTTGTAAACGCATGCGTAACTTGCAATCTATAGGTGATGCTAGATATCCTATACGTGCAAACACTGGATGATACGTTCACATACACAACCTATACTTTTATTTTATATAAGCTTGTTACTTAAATTCACATAGATTAGACATTAAGATGTATATATATATATGATTCATAAGTTATTTAATTATACATATTGATAATACATATTATAATATCACACACTAAGTTCCTAAAAAAAACTGATCTTGACCCCACTCAAAAATTCAGCTGAATTGATCCACTTTTCACATGTAAATATTACATATTGTAATATACTTTACTACATAAAAAGGAATCAACATACAATGCCAAATGTGGAGGCATTGTGACTGTGATCCACAGCACAAATCGGCTGACAACATTGGACCAAAGTCCAACCATTTCCAAGCCAAGATTTGGTTGTTTTTATATATACTATACCTATTTTATACCCCACTTATGTATTAATCAATGAAACAACATTTAAGTAAAATATTAGGACCAACAATTGACAAAAAAAAAATAAATAAGCTAGTCTAACATTACGGCCAGAATTGTAATTCAGCTTTGATTGGCCTTTTCTTTATTCAACCACCAACTAACTTCATTAATTAAACTAGCCCTAATCCCCTTTCATTTTTGCAGCCGACACCATCTTGTTCCCTCCCAATTCCTTTTTGTCTTCAACTTATGAACATGTAATACACACACAAACTCCTGTACATTCATCTTCTCCAAACAAACCTCATATCAACCTGCATCTCGATTCCCCCCTTCCATGTCTGTTCTGCCACCGGTGAGACCAGAGGCGCCGTCAGACGACCTCCGGCCGACAACCCTCATTTTCTTCTCCGCCGTCGGCTCAGTCGACGACACACCCCACACCCCCCAAACATCTGATGTTACCGGTGACGACAAGAGCAGAAGAGAAAGAGATGGATAGAGAGAGAGAAAGAGATATCGGGAAGAGAGAGAGAGAAGGATGACGGCGGCGCTGCCACCGTCGGCGTTGGAAGTAGACACCGGCGACCAGGTCGTGGTTGTTTTCTTTGATTTGTTCCGACAAGTTCCGGTAACCACCTTCTCACTTTCCGTCAGTTTTGGCCCAATTCGTGTTTCTGATTCAGGTTTTTCTCGATCAAATTTCTTTGTTTGATCTAGTTGTGGCTCGGGTTCGGATGTCGTTCAGCGGGTCAGTTTCGGGTCGGTCAACCACTGGTTTGGTTCAGTCGCAGCTCACGTTCAGTTCGCGTCGGTTTGGTCCGGTCAAACATGGTCAACAACAGTTCCGGTTCGGTCAACAGTAGTCGACTGGTCAACGGCTCGAGTCAACGATCGCACTTGTTCGGTTCAGATTTGACATTCGGTAAAATTAACGACCCGATTGTTTCTATAGCATCTTGTTATATATTTTTATAACTAATTAAGCTCGAATTGTTACACTTATCATTTAAAGATATTTGAATTTTTGACGTGAATTTTATATATATTATGGTTATTTGTTGAGCTTTGACAAATATAACGACAACTTGTGTTGTCGGGGTCATCCAAAAACAGGGGAAACTCTGCCCGTTTTTCGTAAAATCCCGTGAAACGAAACACGTTTATTTTAAAAGGCGAAGCCTATCGGGTTCAATTAAATTTTTATAAAAATAATTATAAATGTATATGTATTTATTTAGTTATTTATTTATTTTTACAATACTTTTATAACCTTTCCGATAGACATAATTTAGAATTATTGTATAAACTATATAAAATATATATATACTTATCCAGCGACAAGTTATACTTTAGATTTCACTTCCTATCCTCCGTCATAATTCCTTTTACTCATGCACCATCGTTTACCCTTATAGGGTGACCTTAGTGTTCCGTCTTCCTAAACTCGCACACTCGTCAACACTTGGATAATCGGAAGACTTAGCAATTATGTGAGTATACTCGCAACCCCCTTTTTATGTTTACCACTTTTGGGGTGTAACATGTTAATTTATAAAATCCCACTTAAACTTATTCTTTATGCAATGCACGAAAACAATCCTTATACATGAATACTATGTTATGATACTTGATGCTTACGTGGACCATACTTATGTGATATGTTTTAGTCATTAGCTTTCACGAGCCTCCATTTGACATGTATAGCGCTATAGGAGTAACGCACCGCCCCCCTTAAACTTGGGTCATGTTGAATTAATTAAACTTTCTTGCGTAAACAGAGGTTGGCTAGAAATATTGCATGCCACGCTAGGTTGATCTCGTATAGACTAAGTTGCCATGTGGATTCGTTTTAAACTTTTATACTTATAATTATACCTATGCTTAAACTTGTATACTCGCCTTTGCTTTTGCATTGAATTGTATTTTAAACATGTTACAGGTTGATGATGACGATGCTATGAAAAGAAGTAGCGTTGATGCCTAGATACACATATAGACGTTTAGGTTTAATATGTTGTATCAATTTTGATTATGTTGTTACGTATTTCCTTTGAACATGTTGTCATTTGAATTTCCTTGTATGTTTTGACAATTTATCTATGAAATGAAACCGGTTGAATTAAATATCGTCACTAGTAGTGTTATGAAGTCTCTAGCAATCTTCACACTTCGTCTCATCCTGATGTTTCCGCCATTGGTTGGGGTGTGATAGATTGGTATCAGAGCCATAACTATAGGGAATAAGGAAAATTGCCATGCTTTTGACCTAGTCTATAGTTAAGCACCAAATTCGACCATATTTGCTTCACATGCTACTTGTATGGAACATCTTTACGTGCTATTCTTGAAAAGTTTCTTATGTGTTAACTTCTTGATAACGTTTCCTATGTGTTAATTTCTTGAAATGCATTATGTGTTATACTTGATTTGATATTTCAAACATCAGCCTTCCTAAGGCATTTTACTCGTTTATACTAAACTCGAAACCACTCGTATTGTACAAACGAGGCGACTTCACCAAAATAGGCGTGAAACCCACAATTTGGTGGACGACTCTCAATCCATCTATTCTTTTACGCGAAATTCGCCACCAAGTTAGGAGTGAAATCCTCACCTTGATGGAGAATTTCCATTTCAAATTCTAGTGGACCCTCGTCAAAGTGTCAAAATTAAATTTTGACCCGACGAGTACCAACCACACTTAGGGTACGAAATCGTCAAGTTAGGGGTGAAACCCGTACCTTGTCAACTAGTTCCGCTCCTTGATTTAAAAAAAAATCCCGCCAAGTCTCGAATTTTCGATTGATTTGGAAGAAGTAGTAACTGGAAGGGTGAATATAGTTAACCGAGATATCGGTGAGGGTATTCCGCTTATTAGGCCAAAGCATGTTTCTCAGATTCAGAAGAATTTTCGACCACTTTGGTTCAGTCAAAGTTTCGTTTTGGAACAATCCAAGTTTTAATCAAACCTATGCTTTACTATCATCGCTTTCATATAATTTAAATTTATTTTCGAAATCGTTTTTCTCACACACACATCATACTAAATCTTTTGATACATTATACATATGCATGATTTTAAAACGTCACTCATTTTTGTTTACATTCTTTGTAACACCAAAATGGAGACATATCATCGAGATAGGAGTGATTTCCTTACCTTGACGATTAACTCCTTCTTTTCTTAAAACGACCTCACCGAAGAGTTAGGGGTAATTCCCTTACCTAGGTGATTGTTACCAAATTTCCTTTCAAAAGAGACTTCATCATACAAAACAATCATATTTTACACCTAAATCGTTCATCATTCGTCAAAATCGCTACTTATGTAAATTTCAAAATTTATTATTTTATCGAACGTATTCTTTATCTCATAATCTATTTCACGTAAATCACATACACGAAAATTCTTAATCATGCCTTAAAACGTTTTATCACCTGAATTTCGAAACCTTGCGAAATGCTACCTATCAACGTAATCAGCCCAATGGATCTCTTGCCCATGAACTTCATATTTAACCTCATCACTAAAACATGCTCACATTATATCATTATACTAAATACTTCCACTCTCAGTCGTAAATCAAACCAACTTTCTCATATATTGATAAGATCTTATATATATTATAAGATCGTTTTACCACAAACTCTTTTCAAAACCAACGAATCATTTTCACTGCTAAACTTCTTTTAAGAATCAACGTTTTCACAAGAACCTCCAAATTTCAAATTTCATATTTTAATGCAAGATCCTTTGAAATAACATGAACTTATTATTTACAATGAACTTTTATACACCCTCAATAAGTCATTCAAATTTCTAAACATGGGGGCAAGAGGACTTCATGGGGATCGATGATCTTCAACTTGCGTAAATCTTCTTTTTGAAACAAAAGTAGCATTTTCATCGCTTACAAAATATGTTATGTATAACCAATAAGTACCTTATATTCTTTTTACATTTACAAACTAGAATCTACATTACTAGTCAAACTCAATCTATTTCTATTCGATAAACTCAACGTTTTGCTTAAACAACTATACATGCATATCATCGTACATGTTTTAATCATTGTCTCACGACAACTCCACTTAAACCGTTCGTTTTTGCATACTCAACCTTTCGATTGTTTTCACATGCTTAAACTCGTTATGTTTCAATTTATACCATTTACGCAATCTTTATTATTCGTACCTACACTCTTACTCATACGTTTTATATTTATACTTACACCCACATGCGTATTTATACATACACGTATATTTATGCTCATACTCTCCTTCATACTCATGATTCATATATTCGTACCCGTACGCGAGCGGAATCCGAGGGATTCGCTTACGTGGGTCCCATACATGCTTAAACATAAACATGCTTATACACTACATTCTTTTACGTACTCGATCTTATTTTTCAAATTTATGTATACCCTGATTCATACACAACTAGTACAAGCTAAGCGGATCATGCGACGATCAATATAATCGCGGGTGCACACGGGATTATGATGACAGACGCATGAGAATCATAGAGTGTACTATTGTGTATGGTAAGACACGGAACGTAACATGATACCGAATATGAAACGAACGTAATATGGTTAAAACATGGTGGATACGCTGCTGGTACTTCCTATATATAAGTGTTTTCACCATGTTATCAAACTTTCGTAAAACGTGCCATGAGGAATTCGGTGTTTTGCAGACCTTTTAGACCTAATACAAACTTTAACAACTCACAAACGCATTATATCCATTTATCCATGACAAGACCTTATTCTCAACAGTCATAATCACATTGTATCCCACCTTCAAACCATTCTTGTACTCGCATTCACCAACTAGATCATTTGTTCACTCTTATACCTCTGTTGTTCCCAGTTATTCTTTTGTTTTTATGCAAACCTCGTTTATAAGAAATGGGTTTAAACACTCGAAAACTAAATACTTTTGCTTTTAAAGCCTTCTTACAACTTACAAAGCGACCACACTTTTCATCAAAATGCATACCATTTTATACAACAGTTTTCTTTCTTAGATAGCATATTTTAAAATACCTCTCCATTTGAATTATTCAAACCTGTTTAAGCTCGCTGGTCTATACACGCTTATGCACGTTTTACTTACGCTTAATGTCTCAACTCACTTTAATCAAACAAACTCCTTTTACAAAACCTACCCTTTCGTCCTTCAAAACTTCGTACCTTTCAAAACGTTTCAAAACTTCCAAGACTCAAAATTTTAGACAATCATTCTTTTAGCCAAAATGTTTTTTTTTCTTCACAAGGTCTTCCTCTTGAATAAATTTCGGGACGAAATTTCCTAAAGGAAGGGAGACTGTAACGCCTCACTCTTTCGCTACTTTCTGTATTTAGAAAGATTGTCGTATATTTCTACTTTCGGAAACTTATATTCCTTGTAATCGTATTTCGTTTGGAATCGTTGTAAATCTGAGACTTAGATCGTAATAAAATTATTTATTTTATACGAATCATGCTTCCTTATTTTTACATGCTTAAACATTTAATCTTTAAATACATTTGATATATACTAGTACCCTTGTAAACGCATGCGTAACTTGCAATCTATACGTGATGCTAGATATCCTATACGTGCAAACACTGGATGATACGTTCACAATACACAACCTATACTTTTATTTTATATAAACTTGTTACTTAAATTCACATAGATTAAACATTAAGATGCATATATATATATATATGATTCATAAGTTATTTAATTATATATATCGATAATACATATTATAATATCACACACTAAGTTCCTAAAAAAAACTAATCTTAACCCCACTCGAAAATTCAGCTGAATTGATCCACTTTTCACATGTAAATATTGCATATTGTAGTATACTTTACTACATAAAAAGGAATCAACATACAATGCCAAATGTGGAGGCATTGTGGCTATGATCCACAGCACAAATCGGCTGACAACATTGGACCAAAGTCCAACCATTTCCAAGCCAAGATTTGGTTGTTTTTATATATACTTTACCTATTTTATACCCCATTTCCAAGCCAAGATTTGGTTGTTTTTATATATACTTTACCTATTTTATACCCCACTAATGTATTAATCAATGAAACAACATTTAAGTAAAATATTAGGACCAACAATTGACAAAAAAAATAAATAAATAAATAAGCTAGTCAAACATAACGGCCAGAATTGTAATTCAGCTTTGATTGGCCTTTTCTTTATTCAACCACCAACTAACTTCATTAATTAAACTAGCCCTAATCCCCTTTCATTTTTGCAGCCGACACCATCTTGTTCCTTCCCAATTCCTTTTTGTCTTCAACTGATGAACGTGTAATACACACACAAACTCCTGTACATTCATCTTCTCCAAACAAACCTCATATCAACCTGCATCTCGATTCCCCCCTTCCATGTCTGTTCTGCCACCGGTGAGACCAGAGGCGCCGTCAGACGACCTCCGGCCGACAATCCTCATTTTCTTCTCCGGCGTCGGCTCAGTCGACGACACACGACACACCCCACACCCCCCAAACATCTGATGTTATCGGTGACGACAAGAGCAGAAGAGAAAGAGACGGAGAGAGAGAGAGAGAGATCGGGAAGAGAGAGAGAGAGAGAGAGAGATCGGGAAGAGAGAGAGAGAGAGAGAAGGATGACGGCGGCGCCGCCGCCGTCAGCGTTGGAAGTAGACACCGGCGACCAGGTGGTGGTTGTTTTCTTTGATTTGTTCCGACAAGTTCCGGTAACCACCTTCTCACTTTCCGTCAGTTCTGGCCCAATTCGTGTTTCTGATTCAGGTTTATCTCGATCAAATTTCTTTGTTTGATCTAGTTATGGCTCGGGTTCGGATGTCGTTCAGCGGGTCAGTTTCGGGTCGGTCAACAACTGGTTTGGTTCAGTCGCGGCTCACGTTCAGTTCGGGTCGGTTCGGTCCGGTCAAACATGGTGAACAACAGTTCCGGTTCGGTTAATAGAAGCCGACTGGTCAACGGCTCGAGTCAACGATCGCACTTGTTCGGTTCAGATTCGACATTCGGTAAAATTAACGACCCGATTGTTTCTATAGCATCTTGTTATATATTTTTATAACTAATTAAGCTCGAATTGTTACACTTATCATTTAAAGATATTTGAATTTTTGACGTGAATTTTATATATATTATGGTTATTTGTTGAGCTTTGACAAATATAACGACAACTTGTGTTGTTGGGGTCGTCCAAAAACAGGGGAAACTCTGCCCGTTTTTCGTAAAATCCCGTGAAACGAAACACGTTTATTTTAAAAGGTGAAGCCTATCGGGTTCAATTAAATTTTTATAACAATAATTATAAATGTATATGTATTTATTTAGTTATTTATTTATTTTTACAATACTTTTATAACCTTTCCGATAGACATAATTTAGAATTATTGTATAAACTATATAAAATATATATATATATATACTTATCCAGCGACAAGTTATACTTTAGATTTCACTTCCTATCCTCCGTCATAATTCCTTTTACTCATGCACCATTGTTTACCCTTATAGGGTGACCTTAGTGTTCCGTCTTCCTAAACTCGCACACTCGTCAACACTTGGATAATCGGAAGACTTAGCAATTATGTGAGTATACTCGCAACCCCCTTTTTATGTTTACCACTTTTGGGGTGTAACATGTTAATTTATAAAATCACACTTAAACTTATTCTTTATGCAATGCACGAAAACAATCCTTATACATGAATACTATGTTATGATACTTGATGCTTACGTGGACCATACTTATGTGATATATTTTAGTCATTAGTTTTCACGAGCCTCCATTTGACATGTATAGCGCTATAGGAGTAACACACCGCCCCCCTTAAACTTGGGTCATGTTGAATTAATTAAACTTTCTTGCGTAAACAGAGGTTGGCTAGAAATATTGCATGCCACTCTAGGTTGATCTCATATAGACTAAGTTGCCATGTGGATTCGTTTTAAACTTTTATACTTATACTTATACCTATGCTTAAACTTGTATGCTCGCCTTTGCTTTTGCATTGAATTGTATTTTAAACATGTTACAGGTTGATGATGACGATGCTATGAAAAGAAGTAGCGTTGATGCCTAGATACACATATAGACGTTTAGGTTTAATATGTTGTATCAATTTTGATTATGTTGTTACGTATTTCCTTTGAACATGTTGTCATTTGAATTTCCTTGTATGTTTTGACAATTTATCTATGAAATGAAACCGGTTGAATTAAATATCGTCACTAGTAGTGTTATGAAGTCTCTAGCAATCTTCACAGTTCGTCTCATCCCAATGTTTTCGCCATTGGTTGGGGTGTGACACCTCTCGTACCATGAAGTGGCACTTCTCCCAGTTTAGGACAAGATTCGTCTCCTCGCACCTCTTCAACATTTTCTTCAAATTTTCCAAACAATGATCGAAGGAATCTCCAAATACCGAAAAGTTATCCATGAAAACCTCCATAGAATCCTCGATCATATCATGAAAAATTGCAACCATGCATCTCTGGAAGGTCGCCGGTGCATTGCGTAACCCAAAAGGCATCCGCCGGTAGGCGAATGTGCCAAAAGGGCAAGTAAAGGTAGTCTTCTCCTGATCCTCAAGAGCGATGGGAATTTGGAAGTACCCAGAAAACCCGTCCAAGAAAGAATAATACGACTTCCCCGACAGACGTTCCAACATCTGGTCGATGAATGGAAGCGGGAAGTGGTCCTTGCGAGTAGCATCATTGAGTTTGCGGTAGTCAATGCAAACTCGCCACCCATTGACGGTACGGGTAGGAATCAACTCATTCCTATCATTTGGGACTACAGTAATACCACCTTTCTTCTGTACTACCTGCACTGGACTCACCCACACAGAGTCAGATATAGGATAGATCAATCTGGCATCCAACAAGTTAATCACTTCCTTCTTTACCACATCTTGCATGTTTGGATTCAACCGCCTCTGAGGCTGTGCACAGGGCTTGTACTCGTCTTCCATCAGAATCTTGTGAGTACAAAAAGAAGGATTTATGCCTTTGATATCCATAATCTTCCATGCTAGTGCGTTCTTATGAAGTTGTAAAACACTACGCAGCTTGCTCTTTTCCTCTTCCGTCAAAGATGATGAGATAATAACCGGCAAACGACGCTCCTCGTCTAGAAATGCGTACTCCAAATGGGGCGGAAGCTCCTTAAGCTCCAAAGACGATGGATCTTCAACCGAAGGCTTCGACTTTTCTGCATCCTCACGATCAATTTCTGTAAACCGATCCGGACTCTGGGAACCATCATCACCAATCTGATAGACTGGCTGCTCGAAATCGTGGCCCTCCTGCGTAATGCCATCTAGGTCCCCACACAACAGATGTGTGTCCGAATCAATCTCCTCAATCGTGCCCTGGAAATGTGTGCTCACATACGTGTCAACAATGTCAACATAGTAGAGCGCATCATCCTGACTCTGCAGGTGCTGCATCGACCACTTTATGTCAAAGGTCACATGCTCATCATTCACTCGGAGTGTAATCTGCCATGTAGCTACATCTACAATGGTCCGAGCAGTATTCAAGAATGGACGTCCGAGAATCAAAGGCACCCTAGAGTCCTCATCCATATCCAGGATAACAAAATCCACTAGAAACACAAACTTGTCGATCTTAACAAGCATATTTTCAACAAATCCACATGGATACTTGATAGAACGGTCTGCAAGTCGAATACTCATATGTGTAGGCGACGGCTCACCTAGATCCAACTTTGTAAAAACCTTATAGGGCATAAGGTTGATACTCGCTCCCAAATCAGCCAATGCATGGCTAACAGACATATTTCCGATCAAACAAGGAAGCGTGAAACTGCCAGGATCTCCCATTTTCGTGGGTAGACGATTTTGAAGAATGGCAGAGCATCTTTCATTCATCACCACACAGGACATATCCTTAAGCTTCTGCTTATTTGAGAGGATGTCCTTTAAGAACTTTGCATACTTCGGCATCTGGGCCAAGGCTTCAACAAACGGTATGTTTATATGCAGTTGCTTAAACGTTTCAAGGAACTTACCGTATTGTTCTCCATTTTTCTGTTTCTTCAGCCGCCCAGGGTATGGAACTGGAGGAGTGTACTCTTTGACTGGCTCCTGGACTTGTGCTGTACTTGCTGGGCGCAGCCTATCTTGCACCTCGTCCGGTGTGTCAGTCGGGACCTTTTCAGTGATTGGTGGTGGGTCCGATATGCTGGGTCCTGTAGTCTTGCCACTCCTTGTCAAAACCGCATTTACATGCCCGCGCGGATTTGGCTCCGTATTGCCCGGAAGACCACCTGGGGGTCTCTCTGACATCATCTTTGCCAGCTGACCAACCTGATTCTCGAAATTCTGAATCGAGGCTTTCTGACTCCTCATTTGTCCCTCATGAGCTAGAAAACGATCTTCGCTTTGTTGGTATCGTTTTTCAGCTAACTGGTTTGCACTCGTAGAGCTCGAAAGAAGCTGAGCCATCATATCCTCCAGCTTAGAACCTGATTGAGGGGCTTGCTGCTGGGAACTACTCCCTGCACCCTGATTCTGATATGAATATGGACGTGGTTGGTAAAGTTGGTTGTACTGCTGGAACTGCTGACCATGAGCCTGCTGTGGCGCTGGAGCGCGCGGGGTAAATCCTAACGGGTTCTGATTACCCGTGCTTGCTCTCCACCAAAAATTTGGGTGATTCCTCTATCCGGGGTTGTATGTGTTGCTATACGGGTTGTTCTGTGGCCTCACCTGATTACTCACGAAATCTACTTCTTCTTGGCCCTCATATACAACTCCCTGAAAGCATGCACCAGGCTCGTGTGACACTCCGCACTGGTCACACCCTGAACTAGCTTGAGTAGCTATCTGGGACTTGTCGAATTTCGCTGAAAGAGCTGAGATTTGTGCAGTAATGGCTGTGTAGTCGTCCACAGCGTGAATTCCTGGGCGAGATGATGATGATGTCCAGCCTCTCTCTCCTGCTCGACGCGAGCCAGACTTCAACGCAGCTTTTTCTATAATATCATAGGCTTCGTTCGGCGTCTTTGTTCCTAGATCGCCTCCTGCATTCATATCTAATCTCTCCTGCGTGTCGTAACTAAGCCCTTGATAGAACGTCAAGTTTTTGGCGCCGTTGCCGGGGAGTAGGAATTACGGGCCACTTACACATGAGATGGGCTTGTGGGCCCTAGGCCCAAGCCCAAAACCCACAAGCTTAAAACTGCACATAAAATAACATCTTAACAAATCTTTATAAGATCTCTACAAATCTTACAAAATCTTCACAAAATCTCATCAAAATCTTTTCAAAATCTTAACTAGATCTCTACAAGATCTCTATTAGATCTCTATATATATGGGATATTTCACCCAATTTATTTTCGTTCTCAACAATTATACTTACACACACAGACAATACACATATTGAAAACCCCTAATTTTTTTCATAAGCCTCACAAAGAACACCACATTTCCTTCATAATTTCCTGACTTACAGCACATACACACATAACTTTACCTACAACATCAAACACCCAGACTTACATCCACTCCCTCCCTCTCGAGTTCAACACAGCTGACCCCCAACACCTTCACTTTCACCTCTCGATCTCCCTCTTTGTCTGTCTGATGAACATCACCGGCTACCGGATTCCTCCGGCGAACCCCCATAACCACCGTCCTCTTTCTCTCACACTTACACACCCATGATACCTTGCACCACTTTCAATGGCCACCCCAGCCCCTGTTATCTTCGAATAGACGGCCGGCCACCACCAATCGGTGGTGGCGTACAGCGACGAGATGGAGAGAGAGCAGACGGAGAGAGAGAGAGAGACAGAAGAAAGAGGGGCGGCGTCAACTGGGCTCGGCGGCAGGGGAGTTTCACGGCGGAGCCAACCAAACACCGGCGACTTCGCCGGCGACGAATCCAACAACAGCGACGCCGCTGTTGACGGTGATGACGCTGTGCTGCTGTGATGTTGATGACGATGTCTCTGGTAAGTTCTACGACACAATTTTTCTTTCGAATCCATGTTTCTCCGGCCGTTGTGGTTGCCGTTTCAGGTGATGATGATTCGATGAGGGATGATGACGATAATGGTGTCGGCTGCCGGCCGACGTCGGAGACAGCGGTGGCACCGGTGACGTCACAGCAGGCATGTTGGAGTCTCGTTTCAAGTTTCGGGTTTTGGTTCGAGTCAACTTGGTTAAACCGAGTTAACTCGGTTCGGGTCTGGGTTAAACAGTCACGGCTGGTCAACAGGTTCGGGACGGTCAACAGCTCGGTTCGGGTTAATCAGCTTTGGGTCAGACTCCGTTCGGGTGACTCGGTCAAACCGAGTCAACTCGGTCAACTCAGGTCAACGCAGCGAGTCAACTCAGTTGACCGGGTCAACTTAGTCAAACTGTCCGATGTTTCGACACGAAAGAATTGGTAAAGATAACGGTGCGTTTATAATTTTGATAATTATATTTAACGATTGTTTTATTTTCGTGATGTCGAGCTCGAACCGAACAAATTAACGAATTCTTAGTTAATATTTACTTGGATTTATTTAGTATTTCCTTTATATAAATTGATTATACAAAAATATTGTTGAATCTTGTTGAAATTTGAAAATATAACGACAACTTGTGTTGTCGGGGCTGTCCAAAAACAGAGGAAACTCTGCCCGTTTGTCGAGAAAATCTGTAAAATAAAACGAGTTTTGTTATAAAACAAAACGTGTTTTATTGTAAAACAAAAATTATTGATATAAAGCGACTTTTATAAAACAAGATACATATATAAAGTTTCTTTCGACAATACTTTACAACTTAAGAAAACAACGATTCGGAAACTGATTACAACAACAAACATAGTTGTTTTGAACTTCGGAAATCCGACGAATCCTTCTATAAAATAAATATAACCTTTTATATTTATTTCAAACACCTAAATGGCATACGAAAGTACTTTTACGAACCTCTACGATGCGAGACGTAATATGAGTTCATTACATGTTTATTACACACACAAACAACTTCTCAAGACGATTAACGAGATTCTACCGAAATATTTATATACTTTTATATAAATATTAATATATTTTAAATCTCACAAGAACTAAGTGTTTTTCAAAGACTTAGGAAAATAATACCGACATTAGACGAAGCTTAACAAGTATAACTTAATCGTTACTATCAAGTTATTAACTTACCGTTGAATTGTTCGGTTAACGATTCGGTAGAGCTCGATGACACATAGTTTCATTACCGCATTTGCTTAGAAACTTATAAGATATTCCGTGTTAGGAATATTGTAGAATACACGCTAGCGAGTCTAGTCTTGGAAACGACATCACGAAGTCGCATATAGCTAGCTTTGCACATGAATATTCAGGTGAGTTCATAACCCCACCTTTTTTACGATTTTACATTTTTCTAAATGTTTTCGGGGTGGAAAAACATGCACTTTTTGCAAAGCATACAAGAATTACATATTTCTAAACCATTTTACAAGCAAGTTTTAACTAACACAAATGGCTTACGAAAAGCTTATGTTTTATACCGGTTTTTCAAACAAGCATATTTTTCGAAATGTGCATACACACGGATTCTAGTTTTCTAAAATACGGGAAAATACAAGTACCAAGAGGTACATTAAACTAAGGAATGATACTTGAAATCGTGTCACGAATAGGGTACCAGAAGCACCATTAATCGTATACATACTAAGACCGCAGAACAAAAGGTTAGATCTAATGGGTTTTCAGGCAGCCACACTCATGGTGATAACTAGTATCAAGTAGTGCTTTTGTGTCTCAGTCGTGAATCGACAACTAGAAAAATGCCTATGGTTTGGATGCTTCCTATGTCGTGTCACATGTTAATGGCCTTGCAACCCATTAACAATCTCGATACTTACAGAAATACTTGATACATACAAATTACATACCATGTTTTATACAAATTCAAAGCATAGTATTATGCGGGCATGAGGTCAAAGTCAGGGTGGGCATTGACGGTTATACAAACTTTACAAATACAAGAGTTTACAAATACATGATTCTACGAACATAAAGCGTTACACATACAAAGTTTCCATATAACATGACAAGAAAGTGATTTTAAATTTGTTTTCTCAACAATACTTTAGAAACCGGTTGTTCAAAAAGATTTATTTCAAATCTTTTACAAACAAACTATGAACTCGCTCAACGTTATGTTGATTTTTCGCATGTTTCTTTCTCAGGTTACTTATCAGAAATCATGGCACGGTTGGAATAGGAGAACCATGTGGAGTCGAGTACTTAGTGGGCGTTCAATTTCTAGAAGTCTTAGCTTGTTTTTGCTTCCGTTGTGCAATGAAGATACCAGTCCAGTCACGCCAGCTCTGATAAGTTCAAGGTGTGACAAAAAGAATCTTTGTAAGCAGGACCAACCCGTCCTCTTACTTATACGTAAGTTGAAAAACGTTACCAAAGTTCGTAAATTAGATATTTGTGAGTTTTTATCAAATGAATCTTAAAAACATTTGAAAATCCGAGTATCAAAACTGGTATGTAAGCGTCTATGAACAGATCATTAATGTTTTGCAAGGACATTAATATATGCGGTGACATAGGAAGCACTCAACCCTAGCAAATTTCCCCCGGTCCATCCGGTTAGAACAAAAAAAGCACTACATGGGCCATACAAGGACCCAAGAGTGGGGCTCGCTACACCCGATAGATCTACCACTTTTGCCCTCGGTCTTATACAAGATTAATGGCACTTAAGAGAGATTACTATTCGCCACCTTTTTATTTAGGGTTTAATTTTAGATTTGCCACCCTTTTATTTAGGAAGTTTGTTGTGCTTAGTTTTAAGTTTTTATAAGAAATAACTAAGTATAGATATTAGGCAGTTTTAATAAAATAAAATGTGACACATAATATCTTCATTTTAGTACTTTTAATTCTTTTTGTTTTTGTTTGCATAGTGATATTCACCAAAATACACATACTTTATTTCCCTATTTTACCCCCATTTTTTGCGTTTTCGGCCGTAAAACCGTGAATCGGATACTTAATCAGGTATACTTTTGTTTACAGGCCTAAAACAGCATGCCAAACAAGAAGATGATGAAAACGAGTACTTTTCGGACAAAACGACACCGCTGCGAACTTTCTGTGAAGAATTCTGACATGGGCAAGTTGCACGGCCGTGCCACTCATGGCACCCCCGTGCGGATCCGATAACAGGGCCTATCCCGGCATTGCACAGCCAGTGCGATCCAAGGTGCAAGCCCATCTCGGCAATGCACGACCCTGCTATCGACCGAACGACCGTGCGGATGCGATGACCCAGCTCAGTCCGGAACTGCACCACCAGTGCAGCTGCTCGTGCCATCCAAACCCGGAGATGCACGCTCGTGCCACCCATGGAACGGTCATGCAGATCTGAAGACCGGTCAAGATCTGATGAGGTCACAAGGCATGGTGAACACTGATTTAAAAGTGAACGGTCGTGCACTTTATTGGCATGACCGTGCGATCGCAAAATGTTATAAAAAACATACAGAAACATTCTGTTTGAAATTCTGGACTTTTGGGAGCTTATCAGGCGATTTCACAGGCTCCGGAGGCTCTTGCTTTCACCCGGATTCAAGCCACATTGTGGCGATTAGCTCCGTTACTATCCGGATTCTTAATCTTGTGCTTGTTTATGGTTTGATTTCCTTAATCTTTCCATGATTTTGTTATATTTCAAGCATTTAGATTAACTATTATGTATTAATGTAAGCCTTTGGGCAAAAACACTAGTATCCCTTGCTTAATTACAACCTCTTGTATGTTAATTATGTTTGTAATGACACTTTGAAGCATTTTCTATGTTAATCTTTGATGATTAGTTTGCAACCTTGTTTATGGATGTTGATTTCTTGATTATAAGTAATTATCTTGGATGATTAGTATATGGTTAGTTGAGATAATTGAAAGATGAAGCTTAATTAATCATGTATTAGTAGACTTTAAACTTGGTTAACTAGTTTAACTTAGTTAAAATGTGTGCACCATGATACTAGAAATTGTTAGTGGGTTAATAAGGGGTAATTATTGTTAATCAAGAAAGCTTTCCCTCACGGAAGGACCTTAACGGGTTAAATGGTGTTGTTATGAATTCTTGTCATGAATTGTTAGCTTAGTTAGTAGTTTAGGCCAAAATTGCTATCTTGGTGAATTTATGTGCAAGATTTGTAAAATGAACTCGGTTGTGATTTAATCTAGTTTATGCTTGTCTCGGTGGTTGCATTGTGTTATCGGTGTCACTTTCCTTGATTAAGTGAGGTTAGAAAACTCCAAATGGATGACTAACTTATTTTTAATAGATTTTCATAGACATTTATCAATTGCACGTTAAAGAACAATTTTAGGTGGTTAAAGTGTGTTTATCGTTTTAGCTTTCCGAATGATTGTCATATTAGGATTCCCGAAAGGGATACTAATTTTCTTAATAATGGAAAATTGACCAAATGTTTCAAGTGACAAAACCGACTTAGTTCATATACTTTGGTTGTGTAAAAAGCAAGGATATATACTTATTTTCTTATTTGGAGACTATTATGTTTTTATGCATCTTTGTTTATGCTTACTTTAGTTGTTAGAAAATCAATCACTTATCTTTCTACTGGTAGTTTAATGAGAAAGGTCTAGAATGATTTCTCCGCCCACATCCTTGGATCGATACTTGTTTCTTACCGAAACTTAACTACATATATGACAGCGTACACTTGCCCTTTCCTGTGTGTTTTAAATGTTGAAGTATAAATCAATTTTATAAATTTAAAACCGAATCGTGTGTTAGATTCATTGTAAAAACATGTATATACGCGCACACGTCAAGTTTTTGGCGTCGTTGCCGGGAATGTGGCGAGCTTTAGGAACGACCCGAGTCATTATTTTATCGGTGTATATACTTGTAAATATTTGTGAATATTTTCGTGATTATTTATTCATTGATTTATTTGTTAATATTTCTTGTTTTTAATTTAATTTATTCGTTTTCAAGCTTGTTTTTAAACTCTTGTGCATTTTTTTCCATTTATTTCTTTGAATTCGGACTATTTATTCATTTATTCTTTGAGTTTTCAGCTCCGAAAAATCATTTTTACACTAGCCGATTCGATTATTTTTTATTGTTTTAATTTTTACAAAATTTTGGGCCTATTTTCGGATTTTTATAAAATTTTCCAGCCCTATTTATAAAAATCCTGTTTCTTTTCAGCAAAAAAAAAAACAGCAGCATTATTATATTAATAAAATATTCATTGAGTCATTTTTTCGTTTGCAGTTTGATGTCCTCAACCCCCGCTCCAGAAGTTGTTGAGCCGTCAGACGAGCCTGAGCATGATCTGATGAGACGTCTTCGCGAAAGATCTCGTGCGGTTGGCCTGCTTCTCGCAGCTGGTGAGCCGGAGAATCAGCCCGGACGTGAAGGCCTGCAGCCGAGTATTATTAGACCTACTATAGATGCACCTACTTTTGAAATTAAATCTAGTATTATAAATATGGTGCAGAATTCGGTGCAGTTTGACGGACGCGAGCATGAAGATCCCGGACGACATATCGCTTCTTTTCTCGAAGTATGTTCGACGTTCAAGATTAGGGATGTTTCTGAGGACGCTGTTCGGTTGAGGTTGTTTCCATTCTCATTGCGTGACAAAGCTAGGGCTTGGCTTATGTCACTTCCAGCTGGGTCCATCAGGACCTGGAATGAGCTGGCAGAGTTATTCATGCAGAAATACTTTCCACATGAGAAAACAACCAAGTTAAGAAACCGGAGTGTGACTTTTCGCCAAGACGAGGGAGAGTCGTTGCACGCGGCCTGGGAGCCATTCAAGGATTTGTTACTTGATGTTCCACATCATGGCTTCTCCAAAAGACAGTTGGTCTTGACGTTCTATCAAGGGCTTAGTTACGACACGCAGGAGAGATTAGATATGAATGCAGGAGGCGATCTAGGAACAAAGACGCCGAACGAAGCCTATGATATTATAGAAAAAGTTGCGTTGAAGTCTGGCTCGCGTCGAGCAGGAGAGAGAGGCCGGACATCGTCATCATCTCGCCCAGGAGTTCACGCTGTGGACAACTACACAGCCATTACTGCACAAATCTCAGCTCTTTCAGCGAAATTCGACAACTCCCAGATAGCTGCTCAAGCTAGTTCAGGGTGTGACCAGTGCGGAGTGTCACACGAGCCTGGTGCATGCTTTTAGTGAGTTGTATATGAGGGCCAAGAAGAAGTAGATTTCGTGAGTAATCAGGTGAGGCCACATAGATAGAGCCCATCTTTGCAGATTAGGCGCATTAGATCACATGTATTAATTACTTGTACATTAGATCACATGTTTTAATCCGTGCGTCGATATTGAACAAGACAACTATCGAAACGTCGACAAAAATGTGTAGGTCGTCATGCTATCTTTGGATTTTTTTTAAACAGTATAGTTTATAAGATATGTCAAGAATACGTAAAAAATTATAAGTTTGTTGTGGAGGGGTGAATTGTAACTAATTATCTATAATTTTGTTAAACCCTCAGGGATTTAAGTGTAATAAGTTTAGTGGCTAAAAAATAAATAGTGTTTAAAAGACCAACCTACCCTCATTTTAGGGGTCTTTCTATAAATAAAGGGGGGGGGGGAGTTCTTATTTTTTGGGTATCTTAAAATACCCATCCCTCATGCATTATAATATAGTATAGATAGTCTAACAGCTAGTAGGCAACAGTTACATTTCTCAAATTCCACAACCTACATCGCGTGGTTCAAACCACATGCCCCGGACCACGAGGCCAACCACGAGCCGGCGGGGGGGGGGGGGGTGTTCCCCTCGTGGTTGGTCTTAACCACGTGTAAACCACTTGCCACTACGGGTGGCCTTAGAGGTGCAGCCCTAATTAAGGTGAGTATTTTAGGACATACTATCTTGATTAAATTTAAATAAAATAAGAATAATATGACGTACAAAACTTAGTTTTTGTGGATATATTGTTTAATTAGTCTATTTGGCAAGAGAAGCATTAAAGTGGATAGTTTTAATGCCCTTGTTTACCTTTCTCAAGTGTGTTGGTGCATATGTTTCAAAGATAAACTTTTGATAATGATAAAAATAAAATGTTTTAGTTAAGTATAGAGACAATAATGCTCAATACATTGGTAATTTCAGTTTCATACCAGATTGTGAAATTGTGTCCAATAACCAACCTAACATATACTTGATTGATAATTGACGTCACATATCGAGTACGCATGACAGTTTGTTAAAACTTACAGAGTAAATTGCCATTTTAGTCCCTAAGTTTTGTCTAAATTTGTCATTTTTAGTCCAAATAGTTTTTTTTTCGCCTCTGGGTCCCTGACTTTTCCCTTTTGTTGCCATTTTGATCACAGACCCTAACTCCATCCAAAAACCTCATTTTTATCCAGGGGCATTTTGGGGATTTTCATTTTAAATCTTTTCAGTTGCCATTTTGATCCAATTCTAAAAATTATAAAAAATCCAAAAAAATCTAAAAAATTCTAAAAAATAAAAAAAATCATAAAAATAAAAAAAATCTGAAAAATCATAAAAATTCTAAAAAATCAAAAAAATAAAAAAATTTCTAAAAAATCAAAAAATTCTAAAAAATCAAAAAATATCAAAATTCTAAAAAATCAAAAAATTCTAAAAAATAAAAAAAAATATATTAAAAATCTAAAAAATCCAAAAAAATTAAAAAATCAAAAAAATTCTAAAAAATCAAAAAAATCATAAGAATAAAAAAAATTTAAAACTCAAACAAGTTCTAAAAAATCAAAAAAATTATAAAAAAAATCAAAAAAATCTAACAAATCAAAAAATTCATAAAAATTCTAAAAAATAAAAAAAAATCTAAAATCGTAAAAATAAAAAATATTCTAAAAAATCAAAAAAAAAAATTCTAGTTACCTATTTTTGACTCCCGTGATCATAACAGTAACTTACGTGTCATTACTCATTACCTATTTTTCATGCTTTCTGGTAACTTTATTTGTATCTTAGTAGGGTATTATTCTTGACAAGCATTAGTCAACTAGTTGAAATTATCAAAATCATCAATACATTATTCAGTTGACATGTTTTCGGTACATAATCCTAAAAATGGGTATTCTCACACACAACTCCATACAAATCTCATTATCGTACCTATCTAAATTATCGGGGTCAATGCTTCCACGTCCTTCATATCCTTAATCCCAGCATCTTTTAGTATAGACTTGTCCCCAATTATGTAGCTATCGAGTCAAAGATAAATAACAATTATCAAACAGATTAAAAGCCTCTCCAATAATATAACCGTTTCAAGTTAAACTTATTATTCTTGGCTTCTTGTAGTGCTGATTCACAATTAAAACTATTATACAAAACTAGAAACTTACCTATGGGATGTGTCATTCATGTAGAATATAGGAGGGTAAGTGTCAAGGCAGACTGCATGAAACTGATTGCTGTCTATACAAGCTAGACGCGCAAAAGATGGGAAATCACGGTTTTGTATGGCCTTTTCCATTTGAACTATGCGTTTTGGCACAACTTCCTATATAAACCATGAGTATAGCAACATATTATAAGCACCACAAAACATAGAATGAGATTATTCAAGTACTAAACATAGTTGTTAATGCCGAATAGCGACAAGGTACCTATATCGCTACATAGCGAATAGCGATAAATAGCGGGCCGCTATTTTATAAATAGCAATACCCTAGAAAAATCAACTTAAATTGAGTTTTTAGATTTTTTTTTAGAATTTTTTTTGATTTTTTAGAATTTTTTTGATTTTTTATAATTTTTGTTTGATTTTTTATATATTTTTTTTTTGATTTTTTAGAATTTTTTTGATTTTTTAGAATTTTTTGATTTTTTAGATTTTTTAGATTTTTTTATTTTTTTGATTTTTTATGATTTTTAGAATTTTTTTTATTTTTATGATTTTTTTTTTATTTTTTAGAATTTTTTTGATTTTTTAGATTTTTTTTGGATTTTTTAGAATTTTTTGGATTTTTTAGAATTTTTTTTATTTTTCAGAATTGGATTAAAATGGCAATTGAAAAGATTTAAAATGAAAATCCCCAAAATGCCCCTGGTTAAAAATAAGGTTTTTGGATGGAGTTAGGGTCTGTGATCAAAATGGCAACAAAAGGGAAAAGTCAGGGACCCAGAGACGAAAAAAAACTATTTGAACTAAAATGGCAAATTTAGACAAACCTCAGGAATTAAAATGGCAATTTACTCACTTACATTTTGGATTTTCATGTACATGTTTTTATTAGCCAAGGAATTAGATGTTTAAAAGTATTTGCGGGTATGGTTGTTTGGTAAACAAGTACGTATGTTTCAAATATGGATGAGCAAATACCGATACCGTCTCGATCCCGAATTTCATGAATACTGGATACTGATACCGATACCGAAATATGTCGGTACGGTATCGGTATTTTGAAGGTAAAATTCGGTATTTTACCGGTACCGTACCGAACCCGTCCCGATCCCGAAAATCCCAATACCGAAAATGCCAAAAAGTGGATACCGATTCTGGTACCAAAAAAATTCGGTACGGTATTTTCGGGATCGGGATCGGGACGGTATTTGCTAGCATCTGCTCATTCTTAGTTTCAAGTAATCAAATCATGTATCACCTAAAACAATAACTGTCCATACATGTAACTATTTTAAAACTATTCTCATACCTGAATTACATGTCCCAAGTGTTTCAAGTATGCCCGTCAATTTTGAGGTTCGTTTGTTATCCACTAGTTTAGTGGAACTAAAAATATATTTATATGTTATTTTTAATATTTAAAAACTCAAATCAACAGAAGTGTTAAAAACAATTTTGCTCAAACTCGAACAACAGGCTCATCATGAAGCCATGAATCCAAAACAGTCTCAAAACCAAAGAATACCGAATGAGTATCAAGGTCGATTTGGTTGTATTGTCGCCCATGGCGCTAGAAAGGGTCATCCATCATCAAGATTAAAACAATACAAAGTCAACCTTTAACATCAATACAAATGAATGCATATTCATCCCTCAGCAATGTTGAAGTTTATAGAAGCCTGAAATAATGACTCTTGAATGTATTTATAAACTTATATTACGTGTTTGTTGATTCCATACAAAAAGGTCTTTCATTTGATCTGGCTCTGGTGGTTGTTTTTGTAATTGATGATTTTGTACATTTGGGCTTAGTTCTTCGTTCCAGGTTCGCCAAGCTTAATATTCAAGTGGTTGGATTTTCGGTGCTTGAATGCATGTTCTCAGTTTGCTAGTTTTTATTAATCGTATTTTTGATGCCGTTTTAACTTTGTACTTTATGGTGCATCAATTATCATACCTAGATATTAAGGGGTGCGTAATCGAGAACCTCCATCAGGTGATTCGGGTAGGAAAATTGTCAGCGTGAACCTGAAGAAGAACGTTGGAAAAAGGGTTAGCACTCGATGGTTGGTTGATTTGAGTTCATCGGGTACTTTTGGGGTTTCAAAGTTTCTTTTAGTCTACTACCACACCTATAAACATAGTGGTTCCTATTTTATACACAAACAATCATATTATACGCAATGGGTGACTATCAATATACAGTAAATTAATTGACAAGTTATTTCGACCATGAGACTAGGGGTGTTCTTCGGGTTGGGTTGTTCGGGTTTTTTGCTAGGAAAAAGTGACCCGATAACCGACCCATTTAAAGTTCAGTTGTTCGGTTATGGGTTATTCGGGTTCGGGTTAGTTCGGGTCAGGTTGTTCGGGTTTAGATGTAAAATGAAAAAAAAAATGTTATTTCACAAAATATCATCAAATATATCATGTTGTTAATAAAATATCATCGCAATTCAAACCTCATTTAACATTATGGTACGATAACATTCAATTTCATAAGTCTTAAAACTTAATGTTTCAAATACAAAACACTCCAAATCAAATAATGTTCGGGGTTTTAATCGGGTTTCAAGTTTCGGGTTGTTTGGGTATTTGGTTGGGAAAAAGTGACCCAATAACCAACCCGTTTGAGGTTCGGGTTGGTCGGGTTTGGGTTGTTCGGGTTCGGGTGACTTCGAATTAGGATCGGTTTTCGGATAAAAAAGAACAACCCTACATGAGACGCTAACAGGACAAGCCTATTATAGGAACAAAGAAATCGTTAAGACAACGATTAAGACCATTTACATAAACAGCCTTAACTGTTATGGTAAGAAAGAGTTGGTAAACCTACATTTACCACTAATGGTAGGGATGAGAAACGCAATAAAGTCTTGGTAACCAAATTTAGCAAAACGCTCCCATACTTTGTAAGACTGATTTAGAAAAGTTCTACAACCATCAAAGAAACTCCACAAATAAATCCAAACAAACAAAGTCCTACAACTATAAAGTTCAACAAAGTTTCATAATATTAAAAAAAGCATCAGCAGAATACTGATTACACAAATTACCTCTTCTGAGAAAGGCCAAAGAGAAGATTGTTCTTGCTGGCAACGGCCACACCTTCAAAATAAAACAGTTGGTATCCAGTGATTATACATAAAATCATAAAAGATAAACTTATAAATCTTTACGTAGAATAACTTACCAATATGCATAGCAAGTTACTTCTTATACATATCAATGAAATCCATCATCTCCCTCAAGATGTACATATCAGCTATACGATCACCTTCATCTTCATCATCACCACCATGATCATCATCATCATCGTCGTCATCGTCGTCATCATCATCATCATAGAACGAGTAATCGTATCCTTTACATTCATCGTCAGAGTCATCTACTATATCATAAGCACGTAGATACCCATCGAGATGATCATGAGGAAGTTTTAGGCATTTAATCTGTCGATAACATCTTATCCCTAAGCTCCCCTTTAGATTAACATAATAGCACTGACGCAAGTCGAGTGTTTCAAGGTGACCACAACCGTCCAGAATACCCTGCAACCCAGTGTTTCTCATGCCGTTCCCAATGAGTTCAAGGTGAGTTAACTCGGGTAAGTTTTTCCCAATTGCTATGGCTACATCATTCTGAACAGTCATGTTAAAATCATCATCATAACCGTCATGATCATCCTCATTACCATAAAAAACCCAATCCTTCCATGATATATATGAGTTTTGGTTCATTTTGAGTGTTTTTAGCAAGGGGCAATAGCGGCCAGCAGCTTCAATATCTTCTTCTGATACGTATACTCCAACAAGGCTGAGTTCCTCCAATAATGATAATTTCTTCAAAGCTTCACTAAATCTTTCACCAAAGTAATATACGATTTCTAGACGTTTAAGCTGACTTGATCTGTTAACAAAAGAGAAGCAGAATCAGATATAATATCAGAGATTTGATTTTCAAGACACGAAACCAAAAGAACATAGCCTGATACACTAACACTCACAAACTTTGATAAACGACAACAAGCATGACACGCACATTTGTTTACCCTCTATATATATATATATATAGCCAAGTTAGATTAAAATACCAAAACAGTAATCAAGTAGCTAGTTTAGGCCTGTTGCAGCTTTATTTTATTTAGCAACCCCAATCAAAGTTTAAAAGAACTGAATGGAGATTCGAGGCGCTTCCACGAGGCGTAAATAAAAATAATATATCTTATAAAAAATAAAATAATTGACACCAAAAGTCCAAAACATCAAATATAAAATAAGTAACACAGAAATTCTAAAACACCCATGAGGGGCAACCGCCTCGGCTCTATGCAAGCCTCAACCGTTTTCTTTCTAAACCATGATCCCAATTACAATAAAATGACCATCATACTAGCATAGGTTTGCTGCAATACTAATTAGCAGTAACCACTGTCATACCTATCAGCGACATACTGAAGGAGCTCATCATCGCAAAAGCGGATGACTGTTAAATCAAGCAACTGGCCTTGGCTTCTATCCACAGCATGCTTTAAGATCTCCTTGCTTTGATCCTCAATATAAATGACCTTCCACATAGCAGGGTCCTTGCAGATTTGACGCCAAGCAGTGCATACTTTCTGGGCATTCTCGAGTATGTCAACCACGCCAATTCTTTGGAGTATATTCAGCGTCAAATCTGAAGGAAGCTCCAACCAGTTCCTTGTTGCTGCTGTCTCCACCTCGCTTTTTGCTTTTGGTGGCATCGTTACTTCAACATTTACAATGCAAATACAACAACATGTTATTATGGTAGGTAATAAAAGTGAAGCAGAGCAAATACCCTAGAACTTGATCAGCAAAAGATTAGAACTTGGAATATAAAAAGAAAACGTCTACTAGAAAGAAGATGAGCGTACGTACATTACACGGTGTGTAGCGGATTCTCGTAAACCCTAGAATAGTTGGTAATTTGGGGAATTCCAGAACTACTCGCATTAGTTCAAAATTTGGTTCCAAACTGATATAGTAGTGACCAACACGTGGGCCCATGGCCTTCATCAATTTATTTGTTATAAAAAAGAATGGCCCATTGTTTATTTACTAGTAGGGTGCTCCTGTAAATAATATTACGCATTGGAGTACTTGTTTCTTGTTTCTACTAGTTTCCTTGTTTGTATAATATTTATTCTAGTATCGTTGTAGTGGATACATATCATAAGCAAAGTCATCAATTAATCAATTTCATTGTAGTATGCATGGTTTGGTCGGTTCGACTATTATCATCAACTGAAGTCATCGGTTACTCTAGTTTATTAACCAATTGGTTTTCAGTTAATGAGTTCAGGTTTATTCGGTTAGATGGTTTTGTTGTTTGATTCTTTTAATTTTGGTTAATAGCCAAAACAATGCTCGGGCTAAAACTTTTACCTAAAAATACATGAAGTGGGATAATAAATACATAAAATGGAGGTATAACATATGAAATACATGAACAGGAGAGCTATATATATATATATATATATATATATGTATATATATATATATATATATATATATATATATATATATATATATATATGTATATATATATATATATATATATATAGTAGTGCTAATACCCGCGAATTTCGCAGTGTTGAAAAATGATATGTTTGTACTTTTGATAGAAAAGTTTTATGTTACCTATCATAAACGGACTGTACAGATGAACTTATCATGCCAATCTGAATTTAAATATTAAAAAAACGAAGCATCGTACTACAACCGTAACAAAAGGGAATTAAAACGTACTGAATACATAAGATAAGAAATTGAATAAAACTAATTAATAGGCGATACAACGGTCTGTAAAAACGATGCAGCTTTCAATCCGTGAAAGGTATCAACATCTTCAAGGTATTCGAAATCTTTTGTTGTAATGGATACCTCAATCATATTGCCCCATTCAGTGGATAAAGTCCAAGTGTTTTTTTTTCCATTACATGTGGTTGGTTACGTCATGAGTCAAATGTAATTACTTTTAGGTCTTTGAAAGATGAAACCTTCGTCCAAACTTGATCTTCAAATTTGAAGAGTTTCACTGTAATAGGACGACTCATTTCAACAACAAACATATGAAGTTTGTGTTTAACTATGAATAAACGTCGTTGCCGAACATTAATACCAATTTGTTGTGGCAATGTAACCTGGTTGAAAACTTCAGAATTGCCATCAAAAGCAATTATATAACTATAATCACAAAGCCAATAGTGAGAAACTGTGAAATATAATTTGTTGTTCGGTAAAGTACCGACATACCACGTATATATTCTTGAACTGAAAAGTGTTCCCTTCAAGAATTCAATAGTTCTCCAAGTACCAGTACATCGTGAATAGACGTGAGATACGACAACATCATTACGACGCTTGATGTGTAGAATTTTAAGATCATTGGATGCATCAAGGTACATCCCAGCTGTATCGGCTGAGTTTAGGTATATAGAATCAGAATTCTCATGTAACAAAAATAAAAGCGCGTTGTTGTTGGATTCCAAAGGATTAATTTATTTGAAGGGTGTTCGGTGGAAAACAACAAAAGACCATAAAGAGACGTAATAATATTTAAGAATAAAGGGGGGGGTAAAGATGGGGAAAGAAATATTTTTCAGAGCAAAGAAGTCTATCTTTCCACCTACTATGTTGTCAATGACACCTGATAGATAAGTAAACGTGATTAACTTTCTGTTTTGAGAATTACCCATTTGGCGAGCATGGATGATAGCAAACATATGTGTAGACAATTCATAACGCCAATGTTTACACACACATCTGAAACGACCAATTGCCTTTGAAAGTAGCCTGGATAAAATCTCTTCAACGACCATTTCCATCCCAACACGTTCCATTCTTCGTACTAAACTTAAACATGAGAAAAAAAATGCATCATATTTTCAAAGTAACGTAAAGTTGACATAATTAATTGAGTTATAATCATCAACACTTCAAGAAGTAACTAAAGCTCAACACAAAAATAAAATGCAATATCTGAAGAAGTAACTAACCAAGTTATAATCTTGTCTCGCAAATCCGATTGTCGTGAAAAGCCTGTAACAGGAGCTTTTGTGTATAAGACTTGAAGAATCAGATAGCCTTAGAGGAATTATGTCTATTTAAAGGATTTTATGACATACTCTAAAAAATATTGATAGTAAATAATCAAAATCATTGCAATGAATATAAGAAATCGTAATACTTTCGTTACAATATATAATTAGTTTAGTTATAGATAATGGTAAGTCAAAGCTTTTCCTAATGAATGTAAAAAAATAGTACAAATTGATTTTATTCATTACTATAATTATAAATATATTGAAAAATACTTGTAAGAACTATTAAAAGTTACATAACAAAATCAAAAGTTAAAATAGATAACCAATATCTACTTATGTAAATTATTCAACTCAATATTGGGAAAAAATAAATAAATAAACGTAAATGTAAAATACTCATTTAACCGATATAATAATAAAAAAATCAATACTTAAATATTAAAAGATATCACAATCATAACATCATATCACCTCAACTCTCCTACAAACTCAGTTCAGCTTCCATCACAAAGCTCAAGAAGTCTTCAACAGCGGTTCAAGCATTTGTAAAGGTACTTTTCCGACGTAATCTCCGATCACTTCTACGACGATTTTTACTTTGATTTAGCAACTGAAGTTGTCTTTGGTACTACAAATAACTCATGAGATGTTTGTTTTCGGCGATTAATGACGAATTAGACGTCAAATCAGATTTTAGGTTTTTGTTAACTTGAAAGTTGGGTATGTTATGTATATTTAAGAGGGATTATAAGTATTGCATGTGTTTGAAAATATAGATTTTTGGGTTAATAGTGTGATTTGGTTGATAGATTTTGTTGATCTTCTTATGAAAAATAGATTTTCTTGGTTAATAGTGTGATTTGGATGATTGAATAGGTTATCATTCTCGCATAAAATTTATGATTGAGAATATTTTTTGTTCACTTATATTGAAATATGATTATATTGAAGTCATGTATTTTTATTTTTGGTTATCTATGACAATATAAGTATACACTAAGATTCAACACTAAAAAACAGATATGTTGTTATAAATTTATTGACTAAATTGAATCTTTCTTTAGTTGTAATCAAATAGGATGATGTGATAATAGTTCCTTTAGTATTGTTTATATGTGTATTGTATATTGTATTATTGAAAGTCTGCATAGAGAGGATTTGATGTAGATTATGAATTAGGATTAGGAATAATGAAAATATTACTGACATTATATCAGTATAAATTTTATAGATATAAGAATCATAAAGGCATATTTATAAAAATAGTTTGTCAAATATTGCTTAACACGTAATAGTTTTTCGGTTTAACTTTTATTAAGTTCTTGTGTTTTGGCTTAAAATAGTTTTGATTGCTGCTGAATTTGATCATGTGTGCTATTGTTTTCTTATTAATATCGGTTGTTATCATTATTGATGTGGTTGTAAAGAAGAAATTCACCGTAAACACGTTAAAATCACTAGTTAACTCGTTAATCTAGCCAATTATCGTTTTAACCCTATCATTAGAAATAATGTAGGTTAATTAATCAGTAAAAATTAGTGGACATAAGTGTGCATCCAATTCTCATTGAATAGAAATATAATTTGGGATTGCTAGGGTTTGTCTAGGTGATTCTAGGTTTTCAGTGTATCAATCTAGAACTAGATTCACAATTAAAAGGTGTTAAAGTGTATGCTTTATTGTCACACCCCGACTCGCAGCGAAAGCGCACGCGAGGTGTAACAGACACATGGTACGGACACGTTATTTAAAAAGATATTGTATTACACAACATATGATTCAGCTGCTTCACTCGTTTTACTCGTGTAATTGACAAAATATAGCATTTTATAAAATTATGAATATGCCAATGAGACGAGCTTATTTTTCTCCACATTTTGACCTCAGTTTCATAAAAAATGGAATAGGGCCAAATATAATATATTTATATGATTATTATCAAACGGGCTCTTATACTACTAAATCTATGTCAAGGTATCTCATGGTTGTGACAACCCTCACATTTCCTGGTATCCGTACAATTAATTAATAATCAATTTATGCTTAATGACTGTGCTTGATTACAACTGTGATTAAACAGCTTTCTGTTTTCTGGTACATACATACCCATGCATCACATTTTATACTGTCACTCTATTTATTACACACAAACATTAGTGACAAACTTGATGCACAAAGCACAGTTAGCACAGTGAGCGGATAACCCAGAGACATGCTGACAATGCCAGCACCTAGACAGCCATTGTTTTTGAGGCCAGTGTGAGCCAGGAATAGAATACTACACTAGTAGGGAGTGTAGGGAAGTGAGGACCATAAAACTGCGTCACTAGGTGATAGTTATAGTGCCCGGAAGTGCATAAAACATACTTTAAGTGCAGAATTCTGCTCTAAATAGCCAAAATTCAGCATTTAACAATGCTAGTAAATTGCAAAAACTTGACAAGATAGTCCTAGATACTTTCCAAAGTGTTGGGAATTAAATGTGTCACTAAAAGTAATATAAAAGACACTTTAAAGACTAATTTAGCACTTTAACGGATCAACATCCAACCGAACAACCGGACTTTACCCGAAACATAAAAATATTGTCAAATACATTGTTTTTACTTTTCTGAGCTAGTTAGGGTCCCCAAACACCCTAACACACTTTATAAATAACAACACACAACAATACACTAACTAAACACTTAAATCCTAACTAAATTAGTAACTAGATCCATCACAACCCAACCCCATACCCCCCCCCCTTTCGACGGTTGTGTGAGGGTGGGACACCCCCACCATTCTTTTCATTATTTTATTTAGTTGTTGTTGGTTAAAGGAACATGTTGTATGGAGGTTAAAGATGGATTTGGATTATAAATAAACACAAAGTCATGGTCTCTCATTCACAACAACTCAACATCAACACACACTTCTCTCTTCTTCTTCCCTTGAGTTCGGCCGCCACCACCACACCACCATACCACCACCTTCAAGTCTTTTTCAATCAAACTACACATATACAAAGGTGCAAGAGACCCTACAACTAAGCTTGGTGTGTTCGGAAGCTCAAGGACCGCTCTCGTTTTCTTTTATCCATCACTTTTACGCTTTGAAACTCCCCTAGCCTTGTGCTAGTAGTAAGTGCCTTAGATCTTCATCTTGTTCATATTTTTGGTGGTTAATAGTGAAAAGGATGATGAAAATGTAAGAACTCTAAAGAACATAATCAAAGTCTTGAAGTATAAACTAACTAGAGATGAAAAATGGTTAAAGTAGTGATGAAATCATGTTCATCTTGTGTTGTTATGCTTATTGTATGTTGTATGTTAGATTAAATGTTATGATTCATCACATAGACTTGCTAGATCATGTTTAAAGACATGAACTAGCAAGATGTGAAGATTAAAAATGTTGTGGATAATGAAATCATCCACACATAAGCTAGGAACTTGATTACATACATGTTTCTTGAAAAACAAAGATAAAAGTGGGTTGTAAACTTGTAGATCTAAAGATCTATGAGTGGTTTTTCAAAAGAAGCAAGTGAAAATATGAGTTTTGTTAAAACTTGGATCTTGTATGAACTAAACACATTTTTAGTAAGTAAACAAGTGTATAAACCCTTGTGTAACAAGAAAATTTCACAAAGAAATATCTTTGGAAATCATGACTAGAAGTTGTAAATCTTCAAATTCTTTAAAGATAAAGTTTTTAAGAAACTAATCACATTTTTAAAGATAGCAAGACTCACTAATCATGCTAGTAAGTTACTACTTGCTTTTATAAATATATCAAGTTCATAAGTTTATGATTTACGCTTATTTTTGTCAAGATTGATGACTAGAAATTGTATGTTGTTGGATGATGATTGATTGAATGATTTTACAAAAGAAAATGATATGCTAGTAAGCATGGACGCCTCTATTTACAAAGGAAACTCTGGCGAAATTTTTCTAGAATTTCAACACTTAGAAATATTTTTCCAACAAGTGTTTACAAATATATTTTTAACTTGGTTTTCAAAATAAACTTCGCCATCATTTTTATTTCAAAAATTACCAAGTACCGGAGGTGGATTATCGTAAATAAAATTTGATAAGTATATATTTAGAATATATATATTTTATAATAAAACGCTTGTGTGATTGTTTGTTATTATGAGAACTAGATATATTATCTTTAGGGTAAAAATAATATAACTTGAAAATACCATGAAATTATGACTCCAAAATAATACCAACGCTCTCACAAAATAAATATTTAAGTTACACAAGTATTGTTGCTTTACGACACGCTAAAACGTAACTTATGTATACTTTGGAAAATACTCCCATACGTATATTTTGATAAAGTATTATTTTGGAAAATGTATGAGGTAAAATATAATATTTTTGCGAAAAATATATATATTTTGGAATTAAAATGTTTTAGACAAGTGATTAAAATATATTTTCTAAGTGGGACTTAAAATATATTTTTCGGAATTATAAAGCGTACATGTATAAATACCCCCATCCTTGGGAAGGAAATACACTTATTAAATAATTAAGAAGTGTGAATACGAAATAGTTGCCTAACTATTTTTCCAAGAACGTTAAACCCTAAGCCAAGGCACGGCCCATCCGTCTAATAGGCATTAGTACGTGTAGGTCGTCACGCAGCGGCTCGAGTTTGAGATTGACGTTTCAGGATACGCACTTCTGTGAGTTCATGTCCCCCTTTTCTCTTTACTGTTTTCAGTTTTATACTTCGGGGGTGAAATACATGCGACAATTATTACAAACATTTATTTACATGGTATGGTTATCGTAGGGGGGGTTTATACTACTAGATCATGTGAGGGGTGGGTACAACGCTTGAGGCCATTAATCCTCGTTGTTAGGACCGAGGGACACAAGAGTGATAGATCTATTTGGGTGTAGCGAGCCCACACCCGTGAGGCCTGGGCGACCCATAGAGGTGACTGTGTCTTCCAGCCGAAGCCCGGTAACAAATTTGCTAGGTTTGAGTTTCCCTGCACTTTCTCACACATACCAGTGGCTTTGCAACCCATTGGTGATCTCTTTTTCCTTATTGCTACATACCAGGGACTTTTACACATACTCTAAAGGTTTATACATACTCACTTTTACATGAACTCGCTCAACTTTTGTTGATTTTTTTTAAACTACATCTATTTTCGGGAAATTAGTGGATCTGGCAAGGTATGCAATCACGTCAAGCTGCGTAGGGAATAATGATGTCATTCGAGTTTAGGAAGTGTGACCCTTGCCTGGACGGGTTACAAGTCTTAAACTGTGTTTTTATTTTAAGTCTTTGGTCGTGTCGTATGAACATGTTTTTAATTATGTCATGGTTGTAATTCGTTTCATGTGTCGACTTTCAAACAATGTTGTCGTGGTAACTTTTAAGACTTGATGAATGGATGAACATCTTGTGTTTTATTTTCATATAGCATTGTTATGATAATTGCCATGGTATTAAGAAGTCACACCAAATAAACCCACGCTTCCGCAAAAGCCAGGGTGTGATAGCTTGGTATCAGAGCATCGATCATAGCGAACTAGGATTCTTTCTCGAGTCTAGACTATGATCACTAGGGCTCTCACGGAAACATTTTTACATTGCATACACTAAAACGTCCAGATCCAGTGCACAAAACATTTTTACAAATAAAAGGCACAAATACATTTTTTCAAAATTATATTTCAGTCTTAGAGACTGAGGGAGTTCAGTCTTAGAGACTGAGGGAGGTTCAGCCTTAGAGGCTGGGGAGGTTCGGTCTTAGAGACTGGGAGGTTGGTCTTAGAGGCCAGGGAGTTAGTCTGAGAGGCTAGAGAGTTCAGTCTGAGAGGCTGGGAGGGTAGTCTAGGAGACTAGGAGAATTACTTGTTTGCTTTATTATGATTTACATGTTTAATTGATATCATGTTGATATATGTGGTTGTGTTACAGACACCATGCCATCATCTTCAGACACAGGAGTATCGGACACCTTGGATCCTATGGCGATCGTTTCAGATGACGAGATTCCGTCAGAGCGAGAGGTCTACACATCAGACACCACCAGCACTGATGACGATGATTTCCAGCCGTTCGCGCTGCCAGACGTCGGAGTTGAGCCTGCTGATGGCATTCCTGTTGGGGATTTACCTCTTGCGGTGATCCCTGCTCCCATTCCGCTTGCTGCTTTCCCCGTGGTGGATGTACCACTCGATGTCATATCTGATGACGACATTGATCTGTTCGAGGAGGGTCCGCCTGAGGACGACTATGAGGGCGGGGCCCCTATTGATGCTGACGTTATTCCTCCCATTGCTGAGGCCCCTGTAGAGGAGCTTCCTGTTGGTTCACCTGTCCTAGATTCGTTGGAGTCTGTGGCATCCGGGTCCCTGCATGACCAAGGTGTGCAGCATCACTCTTCTGACGCCGACCCCGACATGGCGATGTCAGCTGCACCTGGTCCGTCTCATGAGTTCGAGTTTGACCATGAGGTCGATGATGATTTTGGTCCAGTCTTTCCCCCTGACTTCGATCCTGACCAGGAGATCGAGTTTATTCACTTGGACCAGTCCTTAGAGGCGCCCGTAGCTCCTATTGATCCTTTGTTTGACGTCCCTGTTGATTTTGATATGGATCTTGTTGATCCTGAGCCCGCCATGGCCCCCGAGCCTATTGCTAACCATGACCCTGTTCTTGATGAGGCCCCAGCCATTGCACCGCCTGATATGGGTGCACCGGCCGTTGCACCTCTTGTTGATGATATACCCATTGCTGATCTTCCCGTCATTGCTCCACCATTGGTGGATGATCCTGTTGTTGATGCACCATTAGCTGATCCCGTGCCGGTATTGTTTGACCATGCACCTTTCGCCGCACACATAGATCCTCGTTATGCCGACACCCGCAACGGGTGGATCGATGATGATGACGATTACCCACCGTTTGTGCTACCTGTCACTCCTCCAGTAGCACCTGTTTCTGCACCCACTGATATTCCATTGTTTCCCCCACACACCACTGATGTTCATCGCACTGATCTTCCCATTACGTTCCTCCAGGACATACCGCCACCTCGACCTGGAGAGGGGTCATCGAGGCAGCCGCCTGTTTCTGTTCCACCCGTACTGTCATCATCTTTACCGTTCACATCTCAGTTTCCCCATGTTGCGCCACCTACTGCACCATCTTTCATACCATCGAGCGAGCCATTTTTATGGACTACGCCCCCTATCATGCCATTGTCTGATCCGTACCACCCGTACCATGTTGGGTACACTACGGAGGACATACTTACATCCTTGATGATGCAGCAGGATGCATTGACACGTCGTATTCAGGAGTTGGAGAGAGCTCCACGACCACCTTGCCATTGTCAGACCCCCTTTGCAGCACCGCACACTCCTCGTCCACTTTCCCCTGACTCAGACGTTCATTCTTGACAACTGAGCAGCAGATTGCATATTTGCTGTGCGTCTATCGTGCCTTAGAGGAGGACTGGTTATATATGCGTCGCTTACTTTTCTCTCGTTTTCCTCCTCCTCCTCCTCTGCCATCAGCATAGGCATTTTGGTTCGATGCAGGTAGACTTTTGGTGAGAAGACCGCGATTGTGCCGACTACACAGCATCTTGAAGACCGCATTTTGATGTCATGACTTTTGATATTTAGTTTTTGGTTGTTGTAGATGACTAGATAGTTCAGACAAGGGCGATGTGGCCCTTAGTCATTTTTGATGTACGATACAGTTATAAAACTTGTAAACATTGTATTATGGTCTTGATTTTATGATAACGCAATTGCAGTATTCTCATTATATGCATTGTTGGATTATTTGTTTTAATTTTATAACATGAGGTGTTATGTGATTGATGAATGTTATTACGTACGCATATTATTTATTATGACCTGACCAATATGATCATCTTTTAGAAGATGCCTCCAAGACGTGACCCGCGCATGCCCACTACTGAGGCGGAACTCCAAGGGATCATTGTCGCAGCTATCGCACAATACGCTGCCTCTCATGCAGAGACGAGTGGAAATGTCTCAAATAACAACGGCAATAACAATCCACCCAATGGTAATGTTAAGTCGTTTGAGATATACTATGATACATTTGGATATTTATAGCACGTCCGCTAATACCATTTGTGAATTCTAACGTATGTGCAGGGTGCACTTACAAGCAATTTCTCGATTGCAAGCCCGTGAATTTCGACGGCACAGGAGGTGCTGTTGCGTTTGTTAGGTGGGCTGAGAAGACTGAACTGTCCTTAGAATGAGCAAGTGTGCTCCCGAGCAACAAGTGACCTATATCTCAGGGTTGTTTCTGGATGGAGCCCTATCGTGGTGGAATCTGCAAGTGCAAACTCTAGGTGAAGCTGCTGCTTATGCGTTATCATGGAATGAGCTGAAGGAGCTCATGAGAAGGAAGTACTGCTCACGTGCTGAAATTCAGAAGCTAGAGACTGAGTTCTGGCACCTAAAAATGGAAGGTCCCAAGATTGCAGAGTATGTTCAGAGATTTCATGATTTGTCCCATGGTGTCGTACATGGTCACGCCAGAATTTAAACGTGTTGAGCGCTTTATCTGGGGATTGGCACCTCAGATCATGAGTATGGTTACCACGTCCAAGCCTGCAACAATCACAGAAGCCATAGATCTTAGTGTGGCACTCACTGAGGAAGCCATTTGGTTGAACAAGTTTTCAGTTACTGAGCAGAAGAAGAAAGAGACTCATGTAGAGTCGTCTGGTGAAAACAAAAGGAAATTTTCAAACTTCAAGCAAGGTACCAGTAATGTGAACAAGAAGGGTGAATCAAGCACACCGGCCAGAGCTGCTACCGGTGTTGAGAACAAAGCAAAAGGTTATATGGGTACTCTGCCCAAGTGTGACACGTGCCAGCGCCATCATTCTGGTCAGTGCAGATTGAGGAAGTGTGAATCATGTGGAAGGAACGGCCACACGAAGGATACGTGTTGGGCCGGAACTGGTGCTGGGCGTGTTGGTAATCGAGGTTATAGGAATGGTAATGGAAACCGCCAACAAAGAGGAAATGGCGGAAATGGAAATTGTGGGAATGTTGCGAATCAAGCTGGGAATGGAAATCGCAACCAAAACAACACTCAAGCTGGAAATGGAAATGGAAATGGTCGAGGACTGGGATGTTTTAATTGTGGAGAAGTTGGGCACTTCAAAAGGGAATGCCCGAAACTGAATCAAGCCCGTGGAAGAGTGTTCAACATTGGCGCAAGGGAAGCGCACCAGGATCCAAACGTTGTCACTGGTACGTTCCCTATAAATCAACGCTTTGCATCTGTTCTGTTTGATACTGGTGCCGATTATAGCTTTGTATCGTTAGAATTTTAGAATACTCTTGGGTTAACTGCTAGTAATTTAGATATTTCGTACTCAATTGAACTGGCTAATGGAAAGCTAGTTGAAGCGAATGAAGTTGTCCGAGGATGCGTAATTAAGCTAGGAGAACGCGAGTTCACTTTGGTTCTACTACCGGTCGAGTTGGGAAGTTTCGACGTGGTAGTAGGGATGGATTGGTTGTCAAGCAACAAAGCCGAGATTGTTTGTCATGAAAAGACCATTCGCATCCCAATAAAAGATGGAGAAACGGTCGTGGTTCACGGAGAGAAGCGCGATACGCCTCTAAGAATCATTAGCTGTCTGAAAGCTAGAAACTGTTTACAGAAGGGATGTGTTGCCTTCTTGGAACACATCATGGATAAGGAAGCTGCTGAGCCGAAGATCGAAGACATCCCAGTTGTAAAAGAATATCCTGAAGTTTTCCCAGAAGACTTGGCAGGATTACCACCGCAAAGACAAGTCGAGTTCCACATTGACTTAGTTCCATGTGCCGCGCCTGTGGCTAAGGCACCCTACCAACTTGCGCCTTCGGAGATGCAGGAGTTGTCGACGCAACTTCAAGAGTTGTTAGATAAGGGATTCATCAGACCAAGCTTCTCACCTTGGGGAGCTCCGGTTTTGTTTGTCAAGAAGAAGGATGGTAGTTTTCGTATGTGTATCGACTACCGAGAACTAAACAAGTTGACTATCAAAAATAGATATCCTCTGCCGAGAATTGATGACCTATTTGATCAGCTGCAAGGTTCAAGTTTCTACTCAAAGATCGATTTGCGATTAGGTTACCATCAGTTGAGAATTCATGAGGAAAGTATTCCCAAGACTGCTTTTAGAACTCGTTATGGACATTACGAGTTTTTGGTAATGCAGTTTGGGTTGACAAACGCGCCAACCGTTTTCATGGACTTGATGAACAGAGTTTGTAAGCTGTACCTCGACAAGTTTGTGATTGTGTTCATCGATGATATTTTGATCTACTAAAAAACGAAGGACGAGCACGAACATCATTTAAGAGCTAATTTGGAGCTACTTAAAAAGGAGAAGTTGTATGCCAAGTTCTCAAAGTGCGAGTTTTGGTTACGTGAAGTCCAATTTCTTGGACATGTGGTTAATGGGAATGGAATCCATGTGGATCCCACAAAGATCGAAGCAATAAAGAATTGGGAAACTCCAAAGACGCCAACCAAGATTCGACAGTTCTTAGGTTTGGCTGGTTATTATCGAAGGTTTATTGTGGATTTCTCAAAAATCGCTCAACCTTTAACTTCCCTTACCCAGAAGGACAAGAAGTTCGATTGGGGAGACAAACAAGAAGGAGCGTTTCAGTTGTTGAAGGATAAGCTTTGCAATGCACCAATCTTATCGCTACCCGAAGGAATGGATGACTTCGTGGTATATTGTGACGCCTCGCGTCAAGGTTTAGGATGTGTGTTGATGCAGCGACAAAAAGTTATAGCGTACGCGTCACGCCAGTTGAAGGTTCACGAGAAGAATTATACCACGCACGACTTAGAGTTAGGTGCGGTGTTATTTGCGCTGAAGATTTGGAGACATTATTTGTACGGTACGCGATGTACAATCTTCACGGATCATAAGAGTCTGCAGCACATATTTGACCAGAAGGAGCTAAACATGAGACAAAGACGCTGGGCAGAGCTGTTGAACGACTACGACTGTGAAATCAAGTATCATCCAGGGAAGGCGAATGTGGTCGCCGATGCTCTAAGTCGAAAGGAAAGGATCAAGCCCATAAGGGTTAGGGCTTTGGAGATGATTGTCCAGACAAACCTCTCATTGCGCATTCGTGCCGCGCAGAGAGAAGCTCTCAAGGAAAGGAATATTGAGGATGAATATCTCCGTGGGATGGAGAAGCAGTTGGTACCAAACGAGGAAGGAACTTTGTGCTTCATGAAATGAATATGGGTTTCTCTGTTTGGTGGATTGAGAAAGGTTATTTTCGACGAAGCTCACAAGTCACGGTACTCAATTCATCCAGGAGCGGATCAGATGTACCAAGATCTTAAGGATTTCTACTGGTGGCCTAGGATGAAAGGCAATGTTGCAGTTTATGTTAGCAAGTGTTTAACGTGCGCCAAGGTAAAAGTCGAATATCAAAAGCCTTCAGGTCTTCTGCAGCAACCTGAAATACCCAAATGGAAATGGGAACAGATTTCAATGGATTTCATAACGAAATTGCCAAGAACACCCAAAGGCCACGATACTATTTGGGTAATAGTAGACCGTCTAACGAAATCTGCGCACTTCTTGCCAATCAGGGAAAAAGACACCACGAGCAAACTAGCTGAGATATACATGAGAGAGATCGTTGCACGACATGGAGTGCCTCTCTCAATCATCTCTGATAGAGATGGAAGATTTGTGTCAAGGATTTAGCAATCCTTTCAAGAAGCGTTCGGTTCTCAGTTGAACCTAAGTACAACTTTTCACCCGCAAACGGATGGACAGAGTGAACGAACGATTCAGACTTTAGAAGATATGCTGCGAGCTTGTGTAATGGATTTAGGTGGAAGTTGGGATACTCACCTACCATTGGTCGAATTTTCTTACAATAACAGTTATCACGCAAGTATTCAAGCCGCACCGTTCGAAGCTCTTTATGGACGTAAATGTCGATCACCGATTTGTTGGGCTGACGCAGGTGATAGACAATTAGTTGGTCCGGAATTGGTCCAGGAAACGACAGACAAGATTGCACAGATTTGAGAGCGCATCAAGGCGGCTCGCGATCGACAAAAGTGTTATGCGGACCGAAGAAGGAAACCTCTGGAATTTGAGGTAGGAGATATGGTCTTATTGAAGGTTTCACCCTGGAAGGGTGTGGCACGCTTTGGAAAGCATGGAAAGTTGAATCCACGTTACATTGGTCCATTCAAGATTCTGAAGAGGGTTGGTTTAGTAGCATATAAGTTGGACTTACCTCCTGAGCTTAATGGTGTTCATGATACCTTCCATGTATCAAACCTAAAGAAGAGTCCAACTCAGGAGACAGTTGTCATTCCTGCTGACGAGGTTCATATCGACGACACGCTCCATTTCATTGAAGAACCTGTTAAGGTTACTGATTGGAAGATTAACAAGACACGCAGAAGTAGTGTCAAGCTCGTCAAAGTTCAATGGAACGCAAGACATGGTCCAAAATTCACGTGGGAACGTGAGGATCGTATGAAAGAGAAATACCCTCATTTATTTCCCAAGACCCCTGCAACTAGAAGCAGAGCTTAAAATTTCGGGACGAAATTTTCTTAATGGGAGGAGAATGTGACGACCCTCACATTTCCAGGTATCCGTATAATTAATTAATAATCAATTTATGCTTAATGAGTGTGCTTGATTACAACTGTGATTAAACTGCTTTCTGTTTTCTGATACATACATACCCATGCATCACATTTTATACTGTCACTCTATTTATTACACACAAACATTAGTGACAAACTTAATGCACAAAGCACAGTTAGCACAGTGAGCGGATAACCCAGAGACATGCTGACAATGCCAGCACCTAGACAGACATTGTTTTTGAGGCCAGTGTGAGCCAGGAATACAATACTACACTAGTAGGAAGTATAGGGAAGTGTGGACCATAAAACTGCGTCACTAGGTGATAGTTATAGTGCCCGGAAGTGCATAAAGCATACTTTAAGTGCAGAATTCTGCACTAAATAGCCAAAATTCAGCATTTAATAATGCTAGTAAAGTGCAAAAACTTGAAAAAATAGTCCTAGATACTTTCCAAAGTGTTGGGAATTAAATGTGTCACTAAAAGTAATATAAAAGACACTTTAAAGACTAATTTATCACTTTAACGGATCAACATCCAACCGAACAACCGGTGTAGGATCGAATACCGACCTGTTTGAGTCGTTCAGAGAAGTTCGTATCCGAATTAAGAGGCGGAAACTAATAATTCGGTGCACTTGACGCTGAATTCACTTTAATCTTGCTGTTGTATTGCTATTGAACTCGATTACAATGTTTTACAGCACTTCGGCAGCATTTCGTGGCTTACCGGAAGAATTCACCTCTAACTATGTGACTATCTTTGGAACCACTCTTAGGACCTATATATATACTTCTGGAACCGCTTATACGGCATGTCCGTATGAGTGGTTCACCAACTTGCCGTAAAAGGGGTCCAAGATCATGACATAAAAGGGGTCCATGATCATGACATAAGAGTGGTCCTAGAAGTGTACATAAAAGCGGTCCTAGACTAGATATGACACAAAAGCGGTCCTAGATCATGTAAACATAAACAATCCTATACAAATCACTATTTCTAGGATTCCGTGCCATTTCTGATCTGTTCAGCTTCAAGACTCGATGGAAGACGTAGTCAGCAGACGTAGGTGCACTAACAAACTCCCCCTCGGATGTTGACGGAGTCTTCATCACTGTCTTCATTCCAGTCTGTAATCTACAATCTTCATCAGTCGACAATTTGCCTCTGAAATATTTGTCGTTCCAAGAATCCTGGTTCTCTATCTTCATCATCAACAAACTATTCTCTCTTGAATGTTGACTCGGTGTCTTCAGACTCCCCCTCTCACACAGCTGGGATCGTAGTCTGAAAGTCAATCTTTCACTGGTTCTGAGATCTTTAACAAGCTCCCATCAGGTTCTAGATCGAAACCTGGCTCTTTAACACCTGCACAATCTCTACCCAACCATAAGTTTCTATAAAGATAAACTTTTCAACAATTTTAAAAACTATATAGAACCAATCAGCAATAATGATTTTGCATTCAAGAACATCACTCGTTTTTATCAAAAACAACTTCATCATTTAACTCTCAAACACTCCCCAAACCAGTTCTTCAAGTTTAGCACTTTGAATTTCGAAAATCAGCATATCAACATCAATTGTCGAAAATCTTTTTGATTTTTCAAAATTTTATGCTAAAACACACTGAAAATCTTTTTGGATTTTTTTTAAATGAAAGTAAATGCAAAAAAGAAATATTTACAAACAATATTTTTGTGAGTTTGTGCAAGAGGATCATATCAGTTATGAAACATATCACTAACACCGTTAAGCTTGATTACATGTTAAGTTCTAAACAATTTACCTAGATTGTCAGTATGTTTGCCCACTTAAATTTTCAACACAGATTTCAATCGATTCGAGATACGATATTAATGTTTTAAAGACTTAAACTTAATTGTGTATCACTCCACTTGAATATACTCCCGTATCCAGATCCCAAATATTCAGTCTTACAGGTGAGTATACCACAGATGATATCTGTAAAGGGGTAATGTGCGAGGGCCGTGAGAGCTCAGGTCGATACTTCCGTATACGCAGAGAGATGATGGCTTCGACTTTTGGTGGGTCCCCTTTAGAGGATCTTTTGTTACAACAGCAAAGATTACCAATTTTATTGTTTAATCAGTTTGCTGAGGGCGGCGCTTATATTTCAAAGCTTTTTGCAGAAAGTATTATTCGAGGACTAGGTCAGTATTTCCATACAGCAGAAGTCCCGGAATAATACCCCAGATATCACTGAGCATAAAGACCTAGTATCTCAGAATACGGGACCTTTCAAACAAGATTTCGGGGGTTACCCATATATCCAAGAATAGTTACCCATGAATTAAGCAAGTTTGATTTAGATTTATATCTCGTTTCAATTTACTAAATGTGCGAAAATCTACTGACACATCCACAGTAAGATTGTTTATCACATTTAAACTTTACATTTCTTTAGCATGTCGTGATAGTTCACTGATGTACTATCATTTCCTCTTTTTCGCAACATAACTCATTTTTCAATTTTATCATGTTTTTGGCTTTTTCAAATTTTCTGATGTTTTTGGATTTTCTAAAAATTCTTACTCCCCCTAAAATTCAAATACATCTAAAGAAAATTGAAAACAAACTGTACAGAACATGACAACTGATATCAAAACACTTCAATTCTCCATCCGTTTGGCTTAAACAATCAGAACTCCCCCTCACAACAAACTATTTTCCCATAATGATTTCAAAACACTTAAGTTTGTTTTAATCAGAATGGTTTTTCCGGAAAATAAGTTTAGTTGTTTTTAACTTTTGTAAAATGGGGTTCAAATCATCACTTTGTTTACCAAATTCTTGAATGATAATTAAATCAAGTCCAATTCAATGACCTTGATTTAACCACTTGTAATATCTAAACCAATCACTACCATACAACCACTTGTAAGTTTAGCAATTCAAGCTCTTCAAACCTGTTTTTCAACCAATTACCATCTTTTGGTTGAATTCTCAAGGTGCCGATTCCTACTCCTCGCTTACAAACCTGGGAGTTCCGGCAAGTCCTGCAACTTCACAAACAGATTTAGAAAGATGCCGATTCATGATCCGCAATACCATCTTGGGATCTCCGGTAAGTCAGGTTTTCATTCTTGGAAAAATATATCCACCCAAGCCTGACCTTCCTTGGGTGTAACCTCATCGTTTTCATTGTTCCTTTCAACCGACCTGTAAACCCATCCTTTGGAAGCATAAAAATCCTGAATGCTTTGGGCCTTACCACTGACCATTTTTCCAAAGATGCGTTTTACATTTCCGTTGAAAGTTTTTTCAACATCAATTTTCTTCTTGTCTGAATAAAACTGATTTGAAATATCAACTTTTCCAATTTTAGATTTGTAATTTTTAGCACTTAGTGGCGGAAAATTCACATCGTCCACTTTTGAAACTTTCTTTTTCTCAACACGTGGCTCCTCTGATTTTATGGAATCAGATTCATCACCAGACTTGTTACCTGAACCTTTTACAACCCATTTCTGATTTGTGGCATTGTCTATTCTTTTGGAAGCACTCCTTGAACATTCTCCTTTTTCATAAGTTGAATTCTCAAAGCCTGTGAACTTCCGGGTTGACAGTTCAGTCTTCTCAACAACTTTTTCTTTCATTTTTCTTGAGACTTCTTGTTTTGGTCGAAATGTCTTTGGACAATCTTTCACAACATGACCCACAGCTTTACACTGATAACAAGATCTTTTTTCAACCTTTTTCGGGTCTTCTTTCTTCATGCCCTCTTGCTTCTTAGCAAGGAATTCTTGATTTGTCTGATTTCTGAATGATTTTTCTTTTTCAGCTTCTGTAGTTTTTCCTGCAACAAACATTGTTTTTGGTTTATAAACTTTTTCATTTTTATGGTTTTTCTGTGGAGCAAAACCAAGACCTTTCTTTTTGTAATTACGATCATGGTTTGGTTTCTTTTGGAAACTATAACCACAATTGTAACCCATTTTCTTGTTAATTCTCTGTTGATCTCTTGAAGTGTATTGTTTAGGTTTTCCATTAAGATTAAAATCTTTTATTTCAGAAATATTAATTTCTGTGATTTTGAAAACCTTTTGAATCATTTCAATTCTGACACTTCTTATTGGAAAACTATCATCTGAATATAATTTGTCAGAACCTTTCAAAGTATATGCCACTTTGACTGATTCATCATTCAAATTAGATTTCGAAAGTAAAAACTCTTTATCATAAACCCGTTTGTCCTTTTTGACTGTTTGCTTTGACGCACTGGACCCAGACTTTGACTCGGGTTTAGACTTCGGTTTTGATTCCTCATTGTCATCTGTGTCTAACACCTGATCGACCATACTTTTTATCAACTTTGACTCATGATCAGTGTCTGATGACGTATATGTAACATCAATACTTTCTGGTAAGTTATCCGACGACCCAGACTCCCATTTCAAATTGATTGCTTGATTGACTCTTTCTGAATTTGGATTTCGAGGTGAATATCCATTTTCGACTGGGGGCGGACATCTGTTGTAAGATACACTCGGTTTCTTACCAGAAGTCTTCAATTTTTCTTCATCTTTTGTCACGGATTTTTCTTCTTCAAATATCTTCACTTCTTCAAAAGTCTTCAAATCTTTCACAACTGGATAAATCCTGTCAACAACAAAAGTAGAACATGAGTAACTGTCTAATAATTTCTTAACTTTCTCAGTTTCTATCTTTTGTGTCGCCAACTCAAGCTCGAGATCTGCACATTTCTTTATGTTATAGTTCGCTGTATCAAGCTGTCTCAGATATGCTATCTTCAAAGTATTCATAGCTTCAGCTTGTTCACCACCAGAATCTGTGTATTTGTTGATCTCTCTGTTCATAGTATCATATGATTCTTTCAGCTTGTGAATATTGTGCAACAACTCATTGTTCTGCTTAATTAGCGAATCACAGTTCATGCACTTTTCTTGGACCATGACCGGTTCAGCATCCACTTTAATTTCAAATTCAGGAACTTCTTTCACTGTCCTGCCTGAATTTAAAAAATGAGCTCTTCTCAATTTTTCAGCTTTCGCTTCTTCCTTCAATCTCTCTTCCTCTTCAGCTTATTCTTTAATCTTTCTTCGTCTCTCTTCAGCAGCTTCCATGACTTTTCTGCATCGTTCTGCACATTTTAGATCATAAGCATTAGCAAAATCAGTATCCATCTTTCAAATGTTCACTAATTCACAAAGATTTTCAAATTTTTGCAATCAAACACAATGTCTGCTCGAGCGAACTGTCTTTCAAACGATCCAATCAATTTTCCAAATAAACGGCCCAAACTATTCAAATAAGCGGCCCAAACAACGGCTGTTTGAACAGGCTAACCAAATAAGCGATCCAAACCCAATCCGTTCGGGCGATCCAACACCTTTTCGAGCGGTCCACAAATTCTAATTTGAGCGGTTCAAGACAGAATCAATTTGAGCGATCCGAGGGTTGGTCTAATTGGGTGAATGGGCGGTGAACTTCAAGCAACAAGAATGATCTGATTGGGCTTTATGGGCTGCACAAAAAAACAAGTATACAACCCGTAATGATCAGAAAGCAATATGATTGGGTTGGGCGGTGCTTGAATAACTATTGGTCAATGGTTTTAATAGTGGGCGGTGACTAAAAATTTGATTGGGCAAGTGGGGTGGTGGTGAACAGGCTAGGATTGGGCTAATTTTCTTAATGGGGCGGCACAATAAACCCAATCACATGTGATTTGGCCTTTAATGGGGCGGCAATATGGGCTAGTTGGACGGTGTGGGTATGATTTGCCAACAAAACAAACTAAACGGCACTTCTGTTTGATTGGACCATAAAGTTGCATTGGGCGGTTAGTTATCAGTTTGTTAACCAATGAACAGTTTAAGATTTGATTTATGAGCGATTCATCATGTAACCTTAAAAGCGATCCAGACCTTTTCTTATCAGTGGTTCAAAGAATTACTCAATGAGCGGTTCATATAGTTCTGACATATGAGCGATTCATCATGTAACCTTAAAAGCGGTTCACTAGTTGACTTTTTGGAGCGGTTCAAGAAAGTTCCTATGAGCGATCCTGGTTAAGTTCGAAAAAGCGGTTCAAAGAAGTGATTTTTATGAGCGATTCACATGTACGTTCACAAAAGCGATTCTCAATTTTGTTCAAAAGAGCGAGCCAGAACAATAAGTTTGGAGCGGTTCACATATGTTCATATAAGCGACCCACACCTTTTTGACGAAAAACCGAACCGAAAATCTGCGATTACTCCTAAACGGCTTGGAGTTTCAAGCTGAAACTTGGTAGGGTTTTAGATCATGTATACGCGCACCACATATCCAAAAATCAGCCAAAACGGACCGTGAAATCTTGGTCTGACGTAAGAAAGAAGGTGTAGAAGAAGAAAATGTGACGAAATCCAGCAAATTTCAATAGAACTCCTCCTCCTGAGCTCTGATACCACTTGTAGGATCGAATACCGACCTGTTTGAGTCGTTCAGAGAAGTTCATATCCGAATTAAGAGGCGGAAACTAATAATTCGGTGCACTTGACGCTGAATTCACTTTAATCTTGCTGTTGTATTGCTATTGAACTCGATTACAATGTTTTACAGCACTTCGGCAGCACTTCGTGGCTTACCGGAACAATTCACCTCTAATTATGTGACTATCTTTGGAACCACTCTTAGGACCTATATATATACTTCTGGAACCGCTTATACGGCATGTCCGTATGAGTGGTTCACCAACTTGCCGTAAAAGGGGTCCAAGATCATGACATAAAAGGGGTCCATGATCATGACATAAGAGTGGTCCTAGAAGTGTACATAAAAGCGGTCCTAGACTAGATATGACACAAAAGCGGTCCTAGATCATGTAAACATAAACAATCCTATACAAATCACTATGTCACACCCCCAAATCTACCTGCGGATAACACCCGCTTCGAGGGCGTGACTGACCAGGATCCAGCCACCAATTATACTGAGCATTAGTTAATAATAGAAATATTTAATATCCGAAGTAATTAACAACATCAGAGTTTAGGTTTGGTAATTAGTTTAACAAAACAGCGGAAGCATAAACCAAAGTAGTTTTAAAGACAGTTCATTGTTCAAAACAGTTATCCCAACACACGGGTTTGACGAACACTACACATCCCCAAGCAGCAGCTCCTGAATCACTGGTTACCTGCAAAGCATGCAGTAAGGGGTCAACAATAATGCTGAGTGAGTTCACTAGTGGTCCAGTTTTAGTTTACCAAAAACTTGAGTTGTTTAGATAAAGCATTTATAATCACGTTGTGGGGAGCTACCCCACCTGTAAGCTCACTAAACTGTGGATACCGAAACTGTTGACGGAATATAAATATTCGTGCCCCGAGTCAATGTCTATCATCATTGACCATGTTGCAAGGTCTACTAGTTCACGCCCGATCCCCCCGGTCACGGTGTGAGGTTGTCAAACCTAATAGCGCTATCAACTAATAACCCGTTCGCCCCCGGCGATTAATCGGTACTGTAAGCAGGGACTTAAGGTGATAGAGTTTCGTTTAGCATGGCTAGTTGTGATTTATAGATAGTATCCAAACGTATCTCCCCCGGAGATAGTAATTACCCATTCTGTTTCCCCCGGAGTAATGGGTCCAAAAATGTTTTTCCCAAAGTTGGTAGTTTGTTGTGGTATCCCCTTTTACCAGAGGATAGGGTCATTTTAGTCTCGTGTCCCAAACCACCGGGACGCATGCTTTTAGTGTGTGAACTCACCTTGGGTTGCTCGGCAGATTGGGTTACTTGTCAAACACGTTGGTCACCACGTCCTAACATGGTTACCGGTATAGGTCAGGTTCGGTGTACAAGCATTCACGTAAAACACATACAAGTACGTAACATGCATACAAGTAGACAGTGGGTTACTGGGCCGGCCTAAATAATTAAGCAGTCAACAGCAACACATAATCCAGTCAACAGATAGCCCATAACACATAGTGGCCCAATAACCAAAGTGGACAGCCCAGTCGCAACCAGCTGGTCTCGAGTCGCAACCGTGGTCTCGGCTTGTCACGTTGTGGTTGCGAGTCGCAACCGTGGTCTCGAGTCATCATGCTGTGGTTGCGAGTCGCAACCGACGTAGTCTCGAGTCGCAATCGTGTGGTTTCGAGTTGTCATGCTTTGGTTGCGAGTCGCAACGGCGTGGTCTCGAGTCGTAATGCCGTGGTTGCGAGTCGGAAACTGTCCCTTTCATACACACGTGATGATGCAGATATGACAGCCCACATTGTACATATGAAATCAGACCCAGATTAGGAAACTACCAATAAGGTTTCTACAAACACTTTGCCAAATCTGAATATTAGTAAAGATAGATCAAACTTTGCCATTTTTGAATCTTCAAACCCACCTTCAACAAGTTCTTCCTATATTCATATTTTTCTAGGGTTTTCACCATAACAAATCACACATTTATGGACCAAAAATCACATATTTACAACAAGATTATCATGGCAAGAACAAAGAACATACAATATAAAGCCGAAATCTTATGTTTAGCATCATCATCTTTGCAAGAAATAAAGAAGCATAGTATGGTTAGCCATAATCATTCTTGATCTATCGTTTGTTAGTCTTTTTAAACATGTCATCAAGCATACAAACATAGTGGTTTACACATAATGCCAAACTCACAAAATGTCCTAAAAATCATGCATAGCAATTTTAACCAACCATTTTCTAGTTCATAATCTTTTCATTTATCAAACATTCAAAGCATCTTCCACACAAACATAGGACACTAACCGGTTAGGAGAAGATAGGAGAAGTGTGTTTGTGTGTTGTGTAGCAAATGAAGGAAAGTGAGGAGAAGGTTGGGGATTTATACAAGGGGGGTTTTCGGGTTGGGCTTGGGGTTTCGGCCCAAACCGGTTACGGCCCAAAGGCCCACTCGCAACCGCCCGGTTGCAAGTCATGGTCTCGACTCACGTACATTTATATATAATACATACATATCACACATATCATGTAAAAATCACGTTTCCATTTAATAATATTTATATACACACAAAATATTACAAGGTGATCGTTCGGAAAAACCTCGAGTGTCACATTATCCCCAAGTTTTAAGAACTTTCGTCCCGAAAGTTAAGGCAGCCACTGTCAAGCTAGTGTGTTTCAACGGGGTGTCACATCATCCCCCCGTTAGTTTGGAATTTCGTCCCGAAATTCGGTTGTAGCTTCAGTGCTGGGGTTTTCGTTTGGGAACAACTGGGGATACTTAGACTTCATCTGGTCCTCCCGCTTCCAGGTAAATTCTGGGCCGCGTCGTGAGTTCCAACGAACTCGCACAAGGGGTATCTGGCTACGTTTGAGGGTTTTGATCTCTCGATCCGTGATCTCAATCGGTTCCTCAGTAAAGTGTAGCTGTTCATCAATAGTGAGTTCCTTGAAAGGAATTATGAGTGTTTCATCTGACAGACACTTCTTCAGATTAGACACGTGAAAGACGTTGTGCACTGCACTCAGCTCTGCAGGCAGGTTCAATCTATAAGCAACCTTACCGACCTTCTCGGTAATTTCGAATGGTCCAACATACCGTGGATTCAGCTTGCCTCGTTTACCAAAACGAACCACACCCTTCCAGGGTGAGACTTTAAGTAGAATCCGGTCCCCGACCTGGAATTCTAGTGGTTTCCTATGCTTGTCAGCGTAGCTCTTCTGACGGTCACGAGCTGCCGCCATGCGTTGCCTGGTCTGGGAAATCTTTTCCGTTGTATCCACTACCAGTTCTGGGCCTGTGAGTTGACTATCACCGACTTCCGCCCAGCAAAGAGGTGATCGGCATTTACGACCGTACAATACCTCAAAAGGTGCCGCCTGAATGCTAGTGTGGTAGCTGTTGTTGTAGGAGAATTCCACCAGCGGTAGATGCTTCTCCCAGTTCTTGCCAAAATCGATCACACATGCTCTAAGCATGTCTTCCAGGGTTTGGATGGTGCGTTCAGACTGCCTATCCGTTCGCGGGTGATAAGCGGTGCTCATGTCCAAACGTGAGCCAAAGGATTTGTGCATAGCTTGCCACAACTCGGAAGTAAAACGAGCGTCTCGGTCGGAGATAATAGAAGTTGGCACCCCGTGCCTGGAGACTACTTCCTTTAAATAGATTTCTGCTAAGGTAGAAAACTTGTCTGTTTCCTTAATGGCCAGAAAGTGTGCAGACTTAGTCAATCGATCAACTATTACCCAGATAGTATTATTCCCGCGTTGGGATCTAGGTAGTCCTGTAACAAAATCCATGGAAATCTGCTCCCATTTCCATTTCGGGATTTCCGGTTGCTGGAGGAGGCCTGCTGGTTTCTGATACTCGATCTTGACTCTTGCGCAGGTCAGACATTTGCCAACGTAAGCTGCTATGTGGGCTTTCATGCCAGGCCACCAGTATGTGGTTCTTAAGTCGTGGTACATCTTATCTGAACCAGGATGTACTGAATAACGGGACTTATGGGCTTCGTCCATCACAAGCTCTCGTAGATCTCCGTAAAGTGGGACCCAAATGCGCCCTGCCACATAGTAGGCGCCGTCTTCTTTCTGTTCTAGTTGCTGTCTCGATCCTCGTAGGGACTCAGCCCTGATGTTTTCCGGTTTCAATGCTTCAACTTGAGCATTTCGAATCTGGGTAGGGAGACTAGACTGGATGGTAAGTTGTAGTGCTCGCACGCGCTTTGGTACAGTGTCTTTCCGGCTGAGGGCGTCTGCCACAACATTGGCCTTGCCCGGATGATACTTAATGGCGCATTCATAATCATTCAGAAGTTCGACCCATCGGCGTTGTCGCATGTTTAATTCCTTCTGCTTGAAGATATGCTCGAGACTCCTGTGATCGGTGTAAATGGTGCACTTGGTACCGTGCAGGTAATGTCTCCATATCTTAAGCGCAAATATCACCGCTCCTAGTTCCAAGTCGTGTGTTGTGTAGTTCCTTTCGTGTGTCTTGAGTTGTCGGGATGCATAGGCAATAACTTTCTCGCGTTGCATCAACACGCAACCGAGCCCATGAATAGACGCATCGCAGTAAACCACAAAGTCGTCAGTGCCTTCAGGTAACGAGAGAATAGGAGCACTGCAGAGGTTATCCTTTAGTTTCTGAAGCGCGGTTTCCTGAGCTTCACCCCACTTATAAACCATACCCTTCTGAGTAAGAGCCGTGAGAGGCTGAGCGATCTTTGAAAATCCCATGATAAATCTTCGATAGTATCCCGCCAGTCCCAAGAATTGGCGGACTTTAGTCGGAGTCTTAGGGGTAGGCCAATTCTTTATAGAGTCGATCTTTGCAGGGTCGACGTGGATTCCATCCTTGTTAACCACGTGCCCAAGGAAATGGACTTCTCGAAGCCGGAAGTCGCATTTCGGGAACTTGGCCTACAGTTGCTCATTGCGGAGGAGTTCGAGGGTAAGGCGTAGGTGCTGTTTATGCTCTTCCTGACTTCTGGAGTAAATCAGAATGTCGTCGACGGATACAGTCACAAGCTCATCTAGGTAGGGCTTGTACACTCTGCTCATAAGGTCCATGAAGACTGCCGGTGCGTTTGTTAACCCGAGTAGCATGACAAGAAACTCATAGTGACCGTAACGAGTTCTGAAAGCATGTTCTGAAGATGTCCTCAACCCGGACTCTCAGCTGGTAGTAACCTGGCCTCAGGTCCATCTTGGAGTAGTAGCTTGACCCTTACAACTGGTCGAATAAATCATCAATTCGTGGAAGAGGATGGCGGCTCTCCACTATCACTTTGTTGAGCTCCTCGATAATCGTAACACATGTTGAGTAACTTCTCTTCTTGCGTATAACGGGGGCTCCTTAAGGTGAAGCACGAGTCCAAAAATTTTGGAGTTGATTAGGCAGTTCCTGCAACCTTCCCGGTGTATGGTAGTAATATATACCAATAACGAGGGTTACTTCTAGCATGATACTGGTCTGACATCCCACCTGTCGATGTGTAGATAAACCTGACAGTCCTTCAGGTAACATTTAGGGAGAAGTCACTAATAATTGGTGGGTCCTCGATCCTCCTTTCCTTAGTCTTGACATTCGTGCTGAGGGTTATCGTCGCTGGGTAATCCTTCCGTAGACACTCCTGGTCCTTCTTACTGAAATGTAGTTAACCGTTGTGCTACCCTGACACGCTGCAGTAGGTAATGTTTCTCCGCACAACGTTTTCTTCTCACTAAGTGTATGCATACGATACCTGGGTAGCCAACCCACACGGCTACCGCATCAAATCTATCAAGGTTAGCAGAAGAAGGGTCGACGTTGATCACTTGTCCCACATGGTTGAGTTTGCATTCCTACACCTCTATAAGGTTTCAATAGGCTCGCCATCTGCCGTTTCCATAGCAGGTTCGGTTTCGAGATGTACCAGGGTTGAGCCGAACTGTGACGAAGTGGTTTATTACTAAGGGCACGAAGGCCACCATGTTGTTACAATCTTAGCGTTGTCCACACCAATCCTGAATGCCCATCGTGAGTACCACATCCAGTGTTGTTGCTACTACTACTAGAGTTTCCTCAAAACTGTCATTGTTCCATGGGTTGATGACGTTTTAACTTAATCCGTGCTGAGATCGGTAGGGGGTTACGCTCATCCTCCGGCTCGTCATCGCTGCGCGTGGTTCGAGTAGTTCACCGTCTGAGGCGAGAGTATTACAGAAGCGATCACGCTTCGGGATCGGAGACGTCAATCCATGTGCTTCAATAAACGAGAAAGAGTAGGAAAGGTATCGTTCGATCATTCGACGCGGAGACATCCAATCTTAGGGACGTTCGTATAGGCACCTAACATTCTACACAGTTCGCTAGGTGTTCTGATGGGTGTTCGGGTAACACTCGACAGCATCGAGTTTCGGAAGAATCCATCGATAAATAAGAAGTTCGCGTTTAAGTTTGAGTAGGGAGGCAATTACTGCTATGGCCCCTATAGGTTGGTTACGTTTCACACTGATCCAATAACAGGACAGAACCCCTTTTCCACTTGTTAAGCCTTATTGGGACTCACATCCACCCCACAATATTATTATGTGTGCACCCACAATAATATTGTGATTTGCATGTTCATCTCAGCTCCTCTTAACTCATGTCAAATGGTTCCCCACACTCGAGTAGATTTCAAAGAGTATCAAGTAGTGTAAGTCATGGAGGTTTAGGGAATTACCACCCTATCAATCACATGATACTAGAAAGTGCACAGGAATTTATATTGGTGTGCTAACGTGCAATCACATGCAATATCATATGTGGGCGTTCACTAGTTAGGCATACTAGTACGTATAGCAAAACAGGAAACATAAGCAAGCAAGTAAACACTGGTCCGAGCTATGAGGTCAAATGTGTCGAGCCTTGCACTTGGAGTGTAGTGTCGTCGCGAGTCACGAGTTATAGTCTGGTTTTCTCCAAAAAGATTTTCCCCTTTTTAAAACCAAGTTCACTATAACCAATGGCTCTGATACCAATCTGTCACACCCCCAAATCTACCTGCGGATAACACCCGCTTCGAGGGCGTGACTGACCAGGATCCAGCCACCAATTATACTGAGCATTAGTTAATAATAGAAATATTTAATATCCGAAGTAATTAACAACATCAGAGTTTAGGTTTGGTAATTAGTTTAACAAAACAGCGGAAGCATAAACCAAAGTAGTTTTAAAGACAGTTCATTGTTCAAAACAGTTATCCCAACACACGGGTTTGACGAACACTACACATCCCCAAGCAGCAGCTCCTGAATCACTGGTTACCTGCAAAGCATGCAGTAAGGGGTCAACAATAATGCTGAGTGAGTTCACTAGTGGTCCAGTTTTAGTTTACCAAAAACTTGAGTTGTTTAGATAAAGCATTTATAATCACGTTGTGGGGAGCTACCCCACCTGTAAGCTCACTAAACTGTGGATACCGAAACTGTTGACGGAATATAAATATTCGTGCCCCGAGTCAATGTCTATCATCATTGACCATGTTGCAAGGTCTACTAGTTCACGCCCGATCCCCCCGGTCACGGTGTGAGGTTGTCAAACCTAATAGCGCTATCAACTAATAACCCGTTCGCCCCCGGCGATTAATCGGTACTGTAAGCAGGGACTTAAGGTGATAGAGTTTCGTTTAGCATGGCTAGTTGTGATTTATAGATAGTATCCAAACGTATCTCCCCCGGAGATAGTAATTACCCATTCTGTTTCCCCCGGAGTAATGGGTCCAAAAATGTTTTTCCCAAAGTTGGTAGTTTGTTGTGGTATCCCCTTTTACCAGAGGATAGGGTCATTTTAGTCTCGTGTCCCAAACCACCGGGACGCATGCTTTTAGTGTGTGAACTCACCTTGGGTTGCTCGGCAGATTGGGTTACTTGTCAAACACGTTGGTCACCACGTCCTAACATGGTTACCGGTATAGGTCAGGTTCGGTGTACAAGCATTCACGTAAAACACATACAAGTACGTAACATGCATACAAGTAGACAGTGGGTTACTGGGCCGGCCTAAATAATTAAGCAGTCAACAGCAACACATAATCCAGTCAACAGATAGCCCATAACACATAGTGGCCCAATAACCAAAGTGGACAGCCCAGTCGCAACCAGCTGGTCTCGAGTCGCAACCGTGGTCTCGGCTTGTCACGTTGTGGTTGCGAGTCGCAACCGTGGTCTCGAGTCATCATGCTGTGGTTGCGAGTCGCAACCGACGTAGTCTCGAGTCGCAATCGTGTGGTTTCGAGTTGTCATGCTTTGGTTGCGAGTCGCAACGGCGTGGTCTCGAGTCGTAATGCCGTGGTTGCGAGTCGGAAACTGTCCCTTTCATACACACGTGATGATGCAGATATGACAGCCCACATTGTACATATGAAATCAGACCCAGATTAGGAAACTACCAATAAGGTTTCTACAAACACTTTGCCAAATCTGAATATTAGTAAAGATAGATCAAACTTTGCCATTTTTGAATCTTCAAACCCACCTTCAACAAGTTCTTCCTATATTCATATTTTTCTAGGGTTTTCACCATAACAAATCACACATTTATGGACCAAAAATCACATATTTACAACAAGATTATCATGGCAAGAACAAAGAACATACAATATAAAGCCGAAATCTTATGTTTAGCATCATCATCTTTGCAAGAAATAAAGAAGCATAGTATGGTTAGCCATAATCATTCTTGATCTATCGTTTGTTAGTCTTTTTAAACATGTCATCAAGCATACAAACATAGTGGTTTACACATAATGCCAAACTCACAAAATGTCCTAAAAATCATGCATAGCAATTTTAACCAACCATTTTCTAGTTCATAATCTTTTCATTTATCAAACATTCAAAGCATCTTCCACACAAACATAGGACACTAACCGGTTAGGAGAAGATAGGAGAAGTGTGTTTGTGTGTTGTGTAGCAAATGAAGGAAAGTGAGGAGAAGGTTGGGGATTTATACAAGGGGGGTTTTCGGGTTGGGCTTGGGGTTTCGGCCCAAACCGGTTACGGCCCAAAGGCCCACTCGCAACCGCCCGGTTGCAAGTCATGGTCTCGACTCACGTACATTTATATATAATACATACATATCACACATATCATGTAAAAATCACGTTTCCATTTAATAATATTTATATACACACAAAATATTACAAGGTGATCGTTCGGAAAAACCTCGAGTGTCACATTATCCCCAAGTTTTAAGAACTTTCGTCCCGAAAGTTAAGGCAGCCACTGTCAAGCTAGTGTGTTTCAACGGGGTGTCACATCATCCCCCCGTTAGTTTGGAATTTCGTCCCGAAATTCGGTTGTAGCTTCAGTGCTGGGGTTTTCGTTTGGGAACAACTGGGGATACTTAGACTTCATCTGGTCCTCCCGCTTCCAGGTAAATTCTGTTGTGTGAGGGTGGGACACCCCCACCATTCTTTTCATTATTTTATTTAGTTGTTGTTGGTTAAAGGAACATGTTGTATGGAGGTTAAAGATGGATTTGCATTATAAATAAACACAAAGGTCATGGTCTCTCATTCACAACAACTCAACATCAGCACACACTTCTCTCTTCTTCTTCCCTTGAGTTCGGCCGCCACCACCACACCACCTTCAAGTCTTTTCAAGCAAACTACACATATACAAAGGTGCAAGAGACCCTACAACTAAGCTTGGTGTGTTCGGAAGCTCAAGGACCGCTCTTGTTTTCTTTTATCCATCACTTTTACGCTTTGAAACTCCCCTAGCCTTGTGCTAGTAGTAAGTGCCTTAGATCTTCATCTTGTTCATATTTTTGGTGGTTAATAGTGAAAAGGATGATGAAAATGTAAGAACTCTAAAGAACATAATCAAAGTCTTGAAGTATAAACTAACTAGAGATGAAAAATGGTTAAAGTAGTGATGAAATCATGTTGATCTTGTGTTGTTATGCTTATTGTATGTTTTTTTGGGTAAAGGGTTACCCCGGTGAATCTATTATAAACCGAAAATAAGTACAAGTAGTGAGGATGAATTCCACACTAGTTCATATACAGGACATGCCCCATATATGTAAGCCAACAAACATAAAAGAACCTATGACATCACATCAAACCTAGCCTACTACACATCATGCAAAGATATCTAGCAGACAAAACAATACATAACCAAAATCTTTAACCTCCATCATCGAAAATGAAGTTGCCACGAAACGGCAGCCCCTTTAGACGAACCAAAGACAAACTAACCATTGGAGCTCTTTGTGGAAGAGGTGCTTGCCCCTGTTCTAGAAGACGAAGGATATGTGCCCGAATTCATAGACTCATTGGTTTCATCATAGACAACTTCAACCCCGTCCTCATCTAAATCCACATGAATTTGTCTACCCCCTTTATTTCTCTCTTGAGTTGAAACACCACATCCCCCAACACAATCGAGCGCAGAAAACGGATTATGAGTTTGGATTTTATGGGAAATAGAAACCTGCTGAGAAGCAACGGCCTTTTTCTTCCTATCCACCGGTATGTACTCAAATTTAGGCTTCTGGTTATTAACTTGAAAGCCGTTCTTCTTTGCACTCTTCTTAACCGGAACTTCAGTGAAACCATCCTCGTCTACTATTGGCCTGTTAGTAGGAGGTTTGGATGTTGAGCCAATACGTGTAGGGAATTCCTCAGAGTCATGCCCAAACACACAGCAGTGAGCACATCTCGGAGGTTCCCATTCATACTCCACCCGAATAGTCTCCGTAACATATTTGTTTCCATCTAATTCAGGAATAGCCATGGTTATAGTGCCCTTCAAATCCTGATCAGCTGATATTTCAATGAGAGCCCTAGCATAGCTGCTCCGTCCCCAAGCCTCATTACACATATCAATAGTATACGAATCCAGCCGCACAGGAGATCCAATTTTTGAAGCCAGGATGCTTAACCCATCATCAGAATAAGCCACTAGAGGGACGTCATGCAATTTCACCCAAACTGCAACCTTTTTAAACTCTTCTTTTTTAAGGGTGTTTGTAGGGGACCAAATGTTGAGAAACAAAGGTTTGTTACGAATCATCCAAGGACCCCCTTCAAGAACAGCGTCCATTCCCTTTCTATCTTCAAACTTGAAGAAAAAGAACCCATTTGAATTCATCATCGTTTTCAGAAGACCATGTTTCTTCCAATTTGTTCTCACAAAGTATTCAACAACCGGATATGCAATTCTATCCCCCAGGAAGTAACCATAAAGAGTGTTAGCTAACCTGTTGTTAACTTGGTGAACAGAGTCAATCGGAAGCACTACATCCACACCATCCAATGAGGCATCTGAGTTTAGCTTTCGAAAATTGACTTTCGGAACTTGCTTAGCCGCATCATTGGCCTTCCTAGCACTTTCCTCCTCACTTTGATTCTGATTTGGATTACCAACCCGCTTAGGACCACTCTGCTCTACCTGTTTGTTTAGTACCACATCAGCATACAAATGTTGTTGGACTCGAGCATTATCACCCTGTTCCTGCTTTCGCACACGAGCAGGACTGACATCATTTAGCGGGAGCACAAATGATACCTTTCGCTTATCAAATACCACTGCATAATCCTCATCTGGTGAATCCGAACAGCCAAGAACGTAGTCATTATCATTCAGCGGTAACATGAACCGAACCTTCTTATTACCCACTTCTGAAACCGTAGGAATTTGTGAAGTTTGTCTTGGCTCAAAAGGTTTCCCATCAATACTTCGGATCTTTCTCGCAAAAACGTTTGAATTATCCTCAGTTTGTTCATCCTTATCAACAGCCATATCAAATGTTTATGCAGGCGTTTAAAGAAAATCAGCAATTAAAGCGATCAAAACCATAGTGACGGCTGAATAAGCTAAGGCCACTGAGTTTCAATCGGCAATTAGAGTAAATCAGCAATCGGATCACATCACCAATTAAAACAATAATCGAAACGTCGGATAGTTAATCAGTGAAATTGCCGACACCCTAATCTTATGTAACAAACAATCAGAATCAAGGAACAAACAACCGATGAAATGCCAACACCTTGATCTGAATTACCATAGAAGAAGGATTGCCGAACTTGAATTGTCGAACCCTAATCTGAATTGCAGCCGCAAACCCCTTCACTAATGAGAAAAACAAAGAAATCGAAACCCTAAATACACAAACCTAATATGATTTCACCCGGTTATCTTCTAAAGATCGACTGGACAAACCCTAAGATAATAACCAAAGATCAATCGAGATTAGGAAGAGCAGAAATTAGCTAGGGTTTCACGATAGTGCCAAGGTCGCCCAAATCGCCCAGAGAGCCATCCCCTGTTTTCTTATTGTATGTTGTATGTTAGATTAAATGTTATGATTCATCACATAGACTTGCTAGATCATGTTTAAAGACATGAACTAGCAAGATGTGAAGATTAAAAATGTTGTGGATAATGAAATCATCCACACATAAGCTAGGAACTTGATTACATACATGTTTCTTGAAAAACAAAGATCAAAGTGGGTTGTAAACTTGTAGATCTAAAGATCTATGAGTGGTTTTTCAAAAGAAGCAAGTGAAAATATGAGTTTTGTTAAAACTTGGATCTTGTATGAACTAAACACATTTTTAGTAAGTAAACAAATGTATAAACCCTTGTGTAACAAGAAAATTTCACAAAGAAATATCTTTGGAAATCATGACTAGAAGTTGTAAATCTTCAAATCCTTTAAAGATAAAGTTTTTAAGAAACTAATCACATTTTTAAAGATAACAAGACTCACTAATCATGCTAGTAAGTTACTACTTGCTTTTATAAATATATCAAGTTCATAAGTTTATGATTTACGCTTATTTTTGTCAAGATTGATGACTAGAAATTGTATGTTGTTGGATGATGATTGATTGAATGATTTTACAAAAGAAAATGATATGCTAGTAAGCATGGACGCCTCCATTTACAAAGGAAACTCTGGCGAAATTTTTCTAGAATTTCAACACTTAGAAATATTTTTCCAACAAGTGTTTACAAATATATTTTTAACTTGGTTTTCAAAATAAACTTCGCCATCATTTTTATTTCAAAAATTACCAAGTACCGGAGGTGGATTTTCGTAAATAAAATTTGATAAGTATATATTTAGAATATATATATTTTATAATAAAACGCTTGTGTGATTGTTTGTTATTATGAGAACTAGATATATTATCTTTAGGGTAAAAATAATATAACTTGAAAATACCATGAAATTACGACTCCAAAATAATACCAACGCTCTCACAAAATAAATATTTAAGTTACACAAGTATTGTTGCTTTACGACACGCTAAAACGTAACTTATGTATACTTCAGAAAATACTCCCATATGTATATTTTGATAAAGTATTATTTTGGAAAATGTATGAGGTAAAATATAATATTTTTGGGAAAAATATATATATTTTGGAATTAAAATGTTTTAGACAAGTGATTAAAATTTATTTTCTAAGTGGGACTTAAAATATATTTTTTCGGAATTATAAAGCGTACATGTGTAAATACCCCCATCCTTGGGAAGGAAATACACTTATTAAATAATTAAGAAGTGTGAATACGAAATAGTTGCCTAACTATTTTTCCAAGAACGTTAAACCCTAAGCCAAGGCACGGCCCATCCGTCTAATAGGCATTAGTACGTGTAGGTCGTCACGCAGCGGCTCGAGTTTGAGATTGACGTTTCAGGATACGCACTTCTGTGAGTTCATGTCCTCCTTTTCTCTTTACTGTTTTCAGTTTTATACTTGGGGGTGAAATACATGCGACAATTATTACAAACATTTATTTACATGGTATGGTTAGCGTAGGGAGGGTTTATACTACAAGATCATGTGAGGGGTGGGTACAACACTTGAGGCCATTAATCCTCGTTGTTAGGACCGAGGGACACAAGAGTGATAGATCTATTTGGGTGTAGCGAGCCCACACCCGTGAGGCCTAGGCGGCCCATATTGGTGACTGTGTCTTCCAGCCGAAGCCCGGTAACAAATTTGCTAGGTTTGAGTTTCCCTGCACTTTCTCACACATACCAGTGGCTTTGCAACCCATTGGTGATCTTTTGTTCCTTATTGCTACATACCAGGGACTTTTATACATACTCTAAAGGTTTATACATACTCACTTTTACATGAACTCGCTCAACTTTTGTTGATTTTTTTTAAACTACATGTATTTCGGGAAATTAGTGGATCTGACAAGGTATGCAATCACGTCAAGCTGCGTAGGGAATAATGATGTCATCCGAGTTTAGGAAGTGTGACCCTTGCCTGGACGGGTTACAAGTCTTAAACTGTGTTTTTATTTTAAGTCTTTGGTCGTGTCATATGAACATGTTTTTAATTATGTCATGGTTGTAATTCGTTTCATGTGTCGACTTTTAAACAATGTTGTCGTGGTAACTTTTAAGACTTGATGAATGGATGAACATCATGTGTTTTATTTTCATATAGCATTGTTATGATAATTGCTATAGTATTAAGAAGTCACACCAAATAAACCCATGCTTCCGCAAAAGCCAGGGTGTGACAATGGTTCCAATCGTCATTTAACCCGTCAATTTGGTAAACGATTGCGCAACGTGCAGTTCTAAAAGTATGAACCCGTCTTTAACAAAAAGCCGAACGCTTTCACGTATGAGCTTAAATATATTATTTTGATGTTCTATAAATGTTTTTAGTCTTGACTGACTGTACAATGCATGTTCGGTTATTTCCGTGTGCGTTAATATCAAAGGCGTTTCGTTAATTGGGACCGCCTCGTTTCACGTGCCAAATACATGTTAAGGCCTCAAATCTTATATTATTGTCTAAGTACCATGTCTAAGTAATTCCGTGCTCTTAGAACGGTCAGCAGCACTTCCGTTTGCATCTAAATCGTTATTGTACGATTTGCGGACTGTTAAACAGAAAGCTTCCGTTTAACCTGGTTTTAGCACACTGAGGCATCCATATCGCACTGTTAGGTATTATTGTTTGTATGTTTCTCATAACGTACCCTCGGATTTATCCGAGTTATACTTAGTATCGTTTCATTATCCGTATAAGTCGTACGTACAAATTAGGATTTACCTGCTTTTGCCACGGTTGTCACATTTACCATGTCTAGATTTGTGTGATTCGGTTTCAATAGCTCGAGTCGTTTCTATCTAGCACTTCATCACTATCTGATTACACGTCATAGATCGGTCTTTAGGCTTTTGTGTGTGGGTTACATTCATCTAGTCTAGTTACTATAGGATTTATCTTCTTTAACGGGAGGATAGTCGGTCTAAAATCAGAGAACTTGATAATTATTAACCGTAGAAGTTCTGCATGTGATTAGAGATTCTTGCCTAGGTAGTTTGTTCATCATTGTTGATCTCTCTCTTGCGTTTTCTTTGCTCTAGTCTTTGTTTGCATTCTTATTAGGATAATTTTAGGTTATTAGTTAGTTAGTAAAAATAAACAATTAAAACCAAATCATTTTTAGGCTAGTAATCCATTTTAGTTCGAGTTTTAAAGTTGCTAAATTAGAGTCCCTAGGTACGATACTCGGCTTTGCTTTCTATACTATACTCATCCCGTACACTTGTCGTTTCTGTGTATTTTTAGGTATTCCATCTTTTAAAACTCGGTCCAATTTTGATTACACATCTCTACACATTAGTATAACAAGTGCATTGACCCATTCACATATATAATTTACTAGAATTAACACCCGCCGCAATGCGGCGGAGGATTCATTAGTTATATATCATGTTAGATGAAAGATAAATGTTTCTCACATGACCACGAGCCTGTGTGCAAAACCGAGAAAAAAATAACTAAGTCAATCTTTGACTCGCATGTTGCGATAGACCTATCAAACGGGGACAAATAGACACGCTGCGACGGACATGTCAAACAGGAAAAAAATAGATTAAAAAACGTTGAATCCTACACGCACGTTGCTGCGTGTTAACTCGAAAATTTAGAACGACACGTTAAACGGAGAACTTATGAAAGATTAAAAGTATATAAGAGACCAAAGTTGAAAGTTAAAAAAGTGTTAAAGTTTAAATTGCAAAAGATGAAAAGCTTTGTGTTGAAAGTAAAAAAAAAATTAAAGGGGTTAAATTAAAAACTTTTGAATTAGAAGTGAAAAATCAAATTAATCAAAGGGTTTAAAATACACAAGATTGAAACTTTAAACTTAAATTGTCAAATATTGAAACTTTAGAGTTAAAAAAGAAATAATTTCAGATTAATGAAAACAAAAGAGATAAATAGATTTAGTTAAATTGATGTCTATTATTATTATTTAGTAAAAGAGATAAATAAAAAAATAAGGGTGAGAAATTACCACAAAATAACATGTGTTCAAAAAAGTTTTTATTTATTATTATAGAAAGAAGATTCAAATAAATTAATAAGCAATTGAATTAATTAAAAATAAGCATTGGTTTTTCTTAAAGAAAAATCGTTGTCAAACTTTAAATTCTTTCCAATAGTTTTCACTTTACTACAATCATTAGACCAGTTGCAAAACCTGAATACCCCCTAGTTGTTTCTAATTATTTATTTAACGTTATGTAATTCAACATAGGGTAAATTACAATTTTCGTCCTTTATTTTTGTAGCGGGTTGCAATGGATAACCTTTAACTTCAATAATTACAGTCACGGTTCTTTATTTAGAAAACTCAATACATTTTTCGTCCTTTACCACTAACAAGGTTAAAATTTTCAGTTAAATTAATTCACTGAAGGGCAATTTAGTCTTTCTACTTAATTATTTATAATATAAATAAAATAAAATAAAATCAAATATAAATACCCTTTTCTTAAATACTCTTTTCCCTTTCACTCTCACTCTGCCTTTGAAGATTCTCTTGCAGTATCATTAATAGTTTATTACAAACAAAAAAAATACCCACCAACAGAAATGATGATCAACCTCCCAACTTTCCCATCTTTCTTAAACCTATTTATCTCAAAATTCACATTATTATTTGAACCAAAATTCAATCTGGGGTTTGAATAAACCCCCTTATTAAACCCACCATTGATCCCAAAATCACCACTTTGGGTCTGATTAGTGGACCCATCTTCCAATCAAAGTTGAACCAACTAAAATCGGTGCCGGAATTTTTGGTGTTGACGGTGCCGGAGTAGATGAAGTCAACGCCGACACGAAGGTCGAAGTTCCTCTCAAACATTGAATCGAATCAGTTAATCTAAAGCAAATCAATCAATTTACAAACTTTAATATTAAATTAAAGATACTGAGAAGATTTGTTGGAGAATACCAGAAATAGAGAGAGAGAGATCTGAATTTGGGTGTTAATGGTGCCGGGAGAAAAGTGTGGGTGTTAATGGCGCCAGAATTTGTTGGAGAATACCAGAAATGGAGAGAGAAATCTAAGTTTTCTTTGGGGGAGACGGCAAGTTACATCTGAAAGAAAACAAGATTTAAGCGGGATAGGGGTGGGGGTTGGTTAGAGAGAGAGAGAGAGAGAGAGAGAGTGTGAGAGTGTAACACCCCGCGTTTCGGAAGTCAAAGTCAAAGGAAGAAAAGATTGTTAATTGCAATCTGTCTCTCCTTGCTCAATCCCTGTTTTGACTTCTTTGACGTATAGTTAGTCTAATTTATGTTTCGCGTTAGTTGTATTATGTGGAGTAATTAATTATAATCGCAGTAATCGATGTATATTTATCGCTACGAATCGATTTACGACTGTGAACAATAGGAAGTAACAATGCGATAAAGTTATCTTAACGCTAATCGAACTAATCTAATCAACATCGCGCTCGCAACTCGAATTACGCATTTTTGGTGATTGTTATACGTGTGTGTGTGCCTTATGTGTTACTTGTGCATGTTTATTTATGTTATGTGTGGTAATTAATCGAATCGCAATCGAACTCAATCGCAATCGAGTCGCAATCGCTAAACGAATAGGAAATAAGGATGATTATATGTTGATATAGTATGATACTTAGTGAAGAAGAGATAGCGCGAGATATGAGTGGTTGGGATTAAAAGAAATTTGACTAGGAAACTCCATCGCATCGCATCGCTCGCAATCGAAATCGAAACGGCAAAACTCGTCACGCAAAACGCTCAGATCAAGCGACTGATCGATCGGGCGACCAGCCGATCGACCAGCCGTTCGATCGGACTACCGTCAGATCAGACAGGCTGTCCGATCGAGCTGCCTGGCCGATCGACCAGCCCTTTCCTCTTTTGGAACTCTATAAATACCACCTGTGTCACACCCCCAAAATCCACACGCGGAGTATCACCGCATGGAGGCGTGACATGACCAGGATCAAGCCACCAATCATATTGAACATTATAGGTAATAAGAAAAATCATTCATCAATACGAAAGGTGTTCAAAAACCAAAACATAATCAAGTGTGTAGCGGAAGCAATAATGTAAAACCCAACATAAGTAATAAGTTTGAAATGTCATAAATGTTTAACATCGCATCCACGATCCATGTCCACAACGACTGTGCGTCCCAGTGCAAGCTCCCAGAATACCTATTGACCTGCAAGGCATGTAGCAGAAAGTCAACAACTAGTTGAGCGAGTTCACAGTGATTGTTCAGTCAATGAGTTCATTTCAGTAATAGTAAGTTCGTTGCATAACTATGTGTTATTAACTAACCCGAATGTGTGTCCAGTTAGTGGGGGCTTCCCATGTCGTATGCACTAGACTAGTTGTACCAGTATGAGTTTATGTAGGTTTTACGTAAGTGTTCTTCCCAATCCAAGAACAGAGGTACTTACGAAGTTTACGTAGGTTTTACGTAAGTGCCCTTCTTAACCCGAGGACAGTAGTACGTGTAAGGTTTACGTAGGTTTTACGTAAGTGCCCTTCACAACCCGAGGACAGTGGTAAGTAGTCTAGTTGTGGCGAACGTACAAGTCTATCATAGCGATCAATCCCATTCCCAACCCACCGGGAATCCCATGCCTTGGAAGTGTGAACTCACCTTGGTTTGCTCGGCAGATACACAGAAAGGTCACTTGAATTATAAGTGGTCAACCACGTCCTAGCATGGTTACCATACAAGTCAGGTTTTGTTTTCAATTAATGCACATAAGCTTTCATGGAATTAATAGGTTATCAACACGTATGGGTCATGGTAGATAGTTAACAGTCACGAGCATAACACATTCTTACTTGTGCGATTCAAATATAAGCCCAATAGTACCCGGCCCAACATGTTGTGCGTCCAATGAAAACCCGACCCAACAGTTAAGAAGTCCAACAGCATGCCGGCCCAAATAAAAGACAACAGTGAGCTTGTGCGATTCGGACAACTTGTGCGATCCATTTGGGTTGTGCGAGTGGATAGTGGGTTTCAAGGCCCAACAGTAAAATGTTCGTGTGTGGCCCAAGCCTTGTGCGATCAGCACTATCTTGTGCGATCCACAAGGTCTTGTGCGATCATGCAAAAGTTGTGTTGTACGCTGTGTTTAATCAGTTGCACTAATCTTGTGCGACTGAACTTGTGCGATTGGTACTTGTGCGATCAGATCTTGTATGATCTGATCTTGTGCGATCAGGGAGTTTTGTGCGATTAGTTTTAGTCATTCCATGATTCATGCAAATCAGTTACAATCAATTCGAATAGTTTCCTATTTTCATTCGATCAATCAAAGCTAACACTTAACAGTTTCCAATCATAAACAATAATCGATCAACAGGGGTTTTTACATCAATTTCCTATGAACCCTAATCATGTTTCAAGCATAAACAACATCATCAAACAAACAATCCGAAAGGCAGAACCCATCTTTGGGCTGCCCTTGGTTCGGATACAAAGAATATGGCCCGAATGGGCTTGTGCGATCGGTTCGACTTGTGCGCTTGGCTCGTTTAATATACGTACATTCGATACACATAACATATAACATATCATTCAATTAATTATCAAGGTTCATACAATCACATAAGTTCAAAATAGGCTACACTTAACACAAAGATAGGTTCTGAAATACGAGTTGTCACATTATCCCCAAGTTGAAAGAAATTTCATCCCGAAATTTGGTACGTACTCACTGAGGAAGCTAGTTAAGTTGCATGGTTTTCCTAGTTTTCCTGGGGTGTCACATCCTCCCCCCGTTGGTTTGGAATTTCGTCTCGAAATTCCGTAATAGCTTCAGCCTTAGTCGTGGTTGTACTGTTTGCGAACAATTGGGGATACTTTTGCTTGATTTGGTCTTCGCGTTCCCAGGTGAACTCTGGGCCACGACGGGAGTGTGACAACCCGTAACTTCAGGTTAATGCTTTAACTTAACACAATTAAGTTGGTCTCACAATCTTTAGCATTGCATGGAACTATGCATTACTTTGTGCATTATTTGACTTACATGAGAACTTTGTGCCTTGACTGTAAATTATATGTGGTGTGTGTGTTTTATGTAAAAGATGATACTTAAGGGTGAGTAGAGTAGTTAGTGAAACCTTAATAACCCTTAACCCTAACCTCTCTCACAAATCATTATACGTACTTTCAATCTTTCTCTACAATCATCTCCTGCAATCATCTTCTTCATCATTCTTGGTGGCACAAGCTCTCAATCATCACTTTTGATCTCTCTCTTCATCTAGAATCAATCTAAGGTAAATGTTTAATGATTATTTGTTGTTAATCCTTGATTAGTTGATTCATGCAAAACCCTAGTTCTCCAAACAAGGATTCTGTGATTAGTTGATCTTTTAGATTGTTTGTAAGATGATTTGTAATTGTGTGATGATTTGCCTGTGATTAGGACCAATCCACATGCTAGAATAGTTAAACTTTTGGTTGATTCGTATGGAAGAATAGGGTTTTGTTCGTACTGATTTATTGTAACTGTTGCATCAGAAACCATAATTTGGCTTTGTTGATTCGTAGTGTTGTTGTTTGGAGTTAACAGTCCGGGCATTGTGAAGTCACAAAGTCCGATGATTGTGATTATGAGAGTCAGGGTTTTAAACATTACATGGGGTCCGAATTTTAGTTGTTTTCCTTGAGTTTGAGTTTTATTGACGAAACACATGGTCTGAGTTTTGATTGAAGATATGGTCCGAATTTTATTAATGAAACATGAAGTCCGAATTTATTATATGGTCTGAATTTTATTAATGAAACATGAAGTCCGAATTGATTACAAGGATCCCTTGAGTCCGAATTTTGTTGGCAATGTATGATCCGAGTTTTTGTGGGTGATTTGGTCCGAGTTTTGTAACATGATACATGGTCTGACTTTTGTTGATGCTATTAAGGTCTGAGTTTCATTAATATTGCCTTGTCCGAGTTTTGTGGTGATGTCTAGTCCGAGTTTCAGTTAATTGTTGGGTCCGAGTTTTGGGAAGGAAACACATGGTCCGAATTTCTGATTGATGTAAGGTCCGAGTTTGATATGAGTACGTGTAGTCCGAATTTCATGTATATATAAGTGTCTGAGTTTATTGCAAACACCAGTGTTAGAGCCTAATGTTAACACTAGGGATCCGAGTTTACTTATAATGCTAAGTTCAAACCCTGTATGAGGAACACCTTGCATGCTACTGTATGTTACTGTATATTACTGTATGTTACTGTATGTTACTGGATGATACTGTATGTATGAAGAATCTATGTCATGTCATTCTTTAAACAAATATCACACGGAACACAGTTGTTTGGACATCAAGGAATTGTAAACCTTATTTGAACGTAAACACTTACATTGAGTTTATGTGCAAGTACCTTAGGTCGTGTGTAACGGACCTAACCATTAACTAACCCTAGAAGCACAATAACAAACCGAGCAAACCAACGTGAGTTCACACTCTTACCAAGGCATGGGATTCCCGGTGGGCAGGGAATGGGATTGAAGGAAAAGGATTGATGAATTATTTGGATTTACACTGTTACTAGACTATCTACCATCGTCCTCGGTTGCGAAGGACCCTTACGTAAAACCTACGTAATACTTGTGCTTACTACTGTCCTCAGGGTTCGAGGGACACTTACGTAAAACCTACGTAAACTCATACATACTACTGTCCTAGGGTTATGAAGGACACTTACGTAAAACCTACGTAAACCCCCGCGTACCACTGTCCTCGGGATAAGAAGGACACTTACGTAAAACCTACGTAAACCTCGTACGTACTACTGTTCTCGGGTTAAGAAGAACACTTATGGTTACCTCTAGTCTAGTACTTACGCACATGGGAAGCCCCCACTAAATGAACATACAATTGACTTAGTTAATACCGCATGAAGATGCAACGAACTTACTATTGAAAAAAAAATACTTACTGTGAACTCGCTCAACTAGTTGTTGACTTTCTGTTACATGCCTTGCAGGACCATAGGTACTCATGGAGCTTGCACGGGAGGCGCGGTCGTTGTGGGCACGGATTGTGGGTGTTTTGATGAAAACATTATGACTCTTTAAGCTTAACACTTGTGTTGGATTTTTCATACTATGCTTCCGCTACTTACACTATGTTTTGAAATGATCACCAATTGTATTGTGATGATTACATTTACACTTACTTATTATTTACATGTTCAATATGATTGGTGGCTTGATCCTGGTCAGTCACGCTCCCATGCGGTGATACTCCGCGGGTGGATTTTGGGGGTGTGACAGGAGTTCCAACGAACTCGAACAAGAGGTATTCTGGTGTGCTTGAGGACCTTAACATCCTGGTCCGTGATTTCGACTGGTTCCTCGATGAATCGCAACTGTTCGTCGATAGTGAGCTCCTTCAAAGGAACTATGAGGGTCTCATCTGACAGACACTTCTTCAGATTCAACACGTGGAAAACGTTGTGAACTGCACCGAGTTCTGCTGGTATGTTTAGTTTGTAGGCCACTTTGCCTATTCTTTCTATGATTTCGAAAGGTCCGACATACCGCGGATTGAGCTTGCCTCGTTTGCCAAAACGAACTACACCTTTCCAAGGTGAAACTTTGAGTAGCACTCGATCCCCAACCTGGAACTCGAGTGGTTTCCTGCGCTTATCACTATAGCTTTTCTGACGGTCACGAGGAGCCGCCATTCGTTTCTGTATCTGAGCAATCCTTCTGTTGCGTCTACCACAAGTTCTGGACCAGTGATTTGACTATCACCCACCTCTGCCCAACAAAGAGGTGATCAGCATTTACGCCCGTACAATGCCTCAAATGGAGCAGCTTGAATGCTGGTGTGGTAGCTGTTATTATACGAAAATTCTACTAATGGCAGATGCTTTTCCCAGCTGTTGCCAAAGTCAATCACACATGCCCTAAGCATGTCTTCGAGGGTTTGAATAGTGCGCTCAGACTGCCCATCCGTCTGAGGGTGATAAGCCGTGCTCATGTCTAATCGAGAGCCAAAAGATTTGTGCATCGCTTGCCACAGTTCCGAAGTAAAACGTGCATCACGATCAGAGATAATAGAGGTCGGCACCCCGTGCCTTGAGACAACTTCCTTGAGATATACGTTTGCCAGAGTGGAGAACTTGTCTGTTTCCTTGATAGCTAAGAAGTGTGCAGACTTTGTGAGTCGATCCACGATCACCCAAATGGTATCGTTACCTCGTTGAGATCTAGGCAGGCCAGTAACAAAATCCATGGAAATTTCCTCCCATTTCCATTGTGGTATCCTTGGTTACTGGAGTAGGCCTGATGGTTTCTGATATTATGTCTTGACCCTCGCACAAGTCAAACACTTGCTAACGTAAGTTGCTATGTGGGCCTTCATGCTAGGCCACCAATACGTAGTTCTAAGGTCGTGGTACATCTTATCCGAACCAGGATGTACCGAGTAGCGAGACTTATGTGTTTCATCCATTACAAGCTCGTGTAAGTTGACATAAAGTGGGACCCAGATACGTCCGGTTACGTAGTAAGCGCCATCTTCCTTTTGTTCTAATCGTTGCCTTGAACCGCGTAAGGCTTCAGCCCTGACGTTTTCTGGTTTCAATGCTTCTACCTGAGCATCTCGTATCTGGGAAGGAAGACTAGACTGAATAGTGAGTTGCAACGCTCGTACACGCCTAGGTGTAGTATCTTTTCGACTGAGGGCATCGGCCACCACGTTGGCTTTGCCCAGATGGTACTTGATGGCACATTCGTAATCGTTCAGTAACTTGACCCATCGTCGTTGACGCATGTTCAATTCCTTTTGCTTGAAGATATGCTCGAGACTCCTGTGATCGGTGTAGATGGTGCACTTGGTACCGTACAGGTAATGTCGCCATATCTTAAGCGCGAAAACAACAGCTCCCAGCTCTAAATCGTGCGTAGTATAGTTTCATTCGTGAACCTTAAGTTGTCGTGACGCATAAGCAATGACCTTGTCACGTTGCATTAACACACATCCAAGACCTTGAATGGATGCGTCGCAATAGACCATAATATCGTCCGTGCCCTCTGGCAATGAAAGGATAGGCGCGCTACAGAGCCTATCTTTTAAGTGCTGAAAAGCGGTTTCCTGAGTACTACCCCAACGGTAGGTAACACCCTTCTGTGTCAGTAGCGTAAGCGGCTGCGCAATCTTCGAGAAGTCTTTGATAAACCTTCTGTAGTACCCTGCCAAACCCAAGAATTGGTGAATTTCCGTTGGTGTACGCGGTGCAGGCCAGTTTTTAATCGAATCTACCTTGGATGGATCAACATGGATCCCGCCCTTGTTTACTATGTGGCCTAGAAAATGGACTTCACGAAGCCAGAAGTCGCATTTCGAGAACTTTGCATACAGCTGTTCTGCTCGAAGTAGTTTCAAAATGAGTTGTAAATGCTGCTCATGTTCCTCCTGACTCTTAGAATAGATCAGGATGTCGTCGATGAATACAATCACAAACTTGTCCAGGTATGGCTTGCACACTCTGTTCATAAGATCCATGAAGACCGCAGGCGCGTTTGTTAACCCGAATGGCATAACTAGAAACTCGTAGTGGCCGTAACGAGTTCTGAATGCTGTTTTGGAGACGTCCTCATCCCGGACTCTCAGTTGATGGTAGCCTGACCTCAGATCTATCTTCGAATAATAGCTCGACCCTTGCAACTGGTCGAACAGGTCGTCGTTGCGTGGAAGAGGATAGCGATTCTTCACGGTAACCTTGTTAAGTTCACGGTAATCGATGCACATTCTGAAGGTACCGTCTTTCTTCTTCACAAATAGCACTGGAGCTCCCCAGGGCGAAGAGCTAGGATGAATGAAACCCTTATCCAAGAGTTCTTGCAATTGTTTGGACAGTTCTTCCAGTTCTGATGGAGCTAAGCGATACGGTGCACGTGCTATTTGTGCTGCTCCTGGAGCTAACTCGATCTGGAATTCGACCTAGCGATGAGGCGGTAGCCCAAGTAAATCTTCAGGAAACACTTGAGGAAAATCGCGTACCATTGGGATATCCTCTAATCTCTTCTCCTTCATCGATGCGTCAGTAACGAGTGCCAAAATGGCAGTGTGGCCCTTTCGTAAACACTTCTGGGCCTTCAGGAAGGAGATGATGCCAACCACGGCACCACTCTTGTCGCCTTGGACTTGAGAGGTTCTTTACCAGAACAGGGAATATGAACAATCTTCTCCTTGCATAGGATTTCTGCTTGTTGTTGGGATAACCAATCCATCCCAATGACGACGTCGAAACTACCCAGAACTATGGGAATGAGATCGATAGAGAATGTCTGACCAGCGAGGATAAGATTACAACCCTGAACTATGTGTGTGGCCTCTAGACTCTTACCGTTAGCTAATTCTACGACATGTTTGGTGTTCATAAGTGTTGGTGTGCGCTTGAGCATTTGACTAACTTTCAGAGATATATAACTGGTATCCGCACCCGAATCAAATAATACAGTAACATAAAAGTCGTCGAGAAGGAACTTACCCATCACTATGTTAGGATCATTCCTTGCATCACCCTGACCCAGCACGAACGCACGACCCCTAGCACCGTTGTTTCCATCTTTGTTTCCCCCGTTGTTGTTCCCATTGCCCTGATCATTGTTGTTATTGTTCTGGTTTCGGTTCAACTGGGGGCAGTGTCTCTTGAAGTGACCTTCAGCACCACAATGAAAACATCCCTTGTTGCCCTGTTGCTGATTCTGTGGTGTTTGCTGCTGCTGCTGGCGATCCTGAGTTGCAGGACGTGGGCTCCTGCAATCCTTGGCCTCATGACCCATCTTGAGACACCTCTGACAACGACCCTTGTTGCACTGGCCACTGTGGTGTCTGTTACAATTGTTGCACCTTGGGTGATTTCCTCGATATCTACCCTGCCTTTGACTACCAGAAGATTGCTGACCAGGGCTCTGGTAGTTATCGGTCTTTCGCTGCTGAGCCTAGGACTGAGCTGTAGCTGAAACCCCGCTGGAATCCCCATCCCATTTCCGCTCGCTGTCACTGGGAGTAGCGGAAGTAGTAGCATTAGTAGCACCGATACGTTTGGGCAGCTTGTTCTGTTCCACTGCCTGGTCTATGAGGCGATGAGCAAGACGAGTAATATCTTGGATATTATCAAGGTTGGCCGATGTCACATGACTTTGGATTTCTGGTGCCAGCCCTTTGAGATACAACTCAATACGCTTGATAGGAGGGTCCACCATAGTTGGACACAAGATGGCTAGCTCGTTTGACCTCTTAGTATATGCCTCAATCTGACCCAGTCATCTTCAGGTTAAAGAACCCCACTTCCAATTTATGGATGTCATCTCGTGTGCAGTATTCTCGCTTGATTAGTTCCTTGAAATCATTCCAAGGGGTGGCGTTAGCAGCTGCCAGCCCTAACATCTGAACTTGCGCATTCCACCAAGTCAGCGCAATGCCTTCGAGAGTACCAGTGGCATACTTCACCCTGCGAGCCTCAGGGCATTCACACATCTCAAATACGGACTCGAGCTTTTCAAACCAATGGAGGAGTCCAACTGCTCCTTCAGTGCCACTGAAAGTGCTAGGACGACAGTCCATGAAAGTCTTGAAGGTGCATACAGGTAGCTGAGCATGTTGACCTGTTGTGCATAAGAACAGGACAAGGTTTAACACAAGAATTGGTTTAGGAGTGTAGGATCCAAAGATCCTAGAGTGAGTTTGCGACTGCAGGGTATACCTCCTGCTTGGGCGGCTGCAAGTGCCGCAGCAACTTGTTCGTTAATTAGAGCCATCAACTAGGCTTGAGTCATGTTAACGCGTCCACTCATGATCTTCATATCAAAGGGAACATAAGTGAGAGAGGTTCACGAAAAGTGCGGTGTCAGAAGAGAGTAAGCACACAAGTGTTCTCAAGCAATAGTGGTTATGTGTATCTAAGCATACCATGAGCAAAGTTCTATGTAATCTAGCAAGTAGGCAATAAAACATATACCATATCACCTAGAATGTTGAGCCTTGCACGTGGAGCGAAGCATCGTTGTGGATCGTTGAGCACTGTACAGGTTATAGTCTGGTTTTCACAAAACATTTTCCCCTCATTAAAACCAAGTTCTCTATAACCAATGGCTCTGATACCAATCTGTCACACCCCCAAAATCCACACGCGGAGTATCACCGCATGGAGGCGTGATATGACCAGGATCAAGCCACCAATCATATTGAACATTATAGGTGATAAGAAAAATCATTCATCAATACGAAAGGTGTTCAAAAACCAAAACATAATCAAGTGTGTAGCGGAAGCAATAATGTAAAACCCAACATAAGTAATAAGTTTGAAATGTCATAAATGTTTAACATCGCATCCACGATCCATGTCCACAACGACTGCACCTCCCAGTGCAAGCTCCCAGAATACCTATTGACCTGCAAGGCATGTAGCAGAAAGTCAACAACTAGTTGAGCGAGTTCACAGTGATTGTTCAGTTAATGAGTTCGTTTCAGTAATAGTAAGTTCGTTGCATAACTATGTGTTATTAACTAAGCCGAATGTATGTTCAGTTAGTGGGGGCTTCCCATGTCGTATGCACTAGACTAGTTGTACCAGTATGAGTTTACGTAGGTTTTACGTAAGTGTTCTTCCCAATCCGAGAACAGAGGTACCTATGAAGTTTACGTAGGTTTTACGTAAGTGCCTTTCTTAACCCGAGGACAGTAGTACGTGTAAGGTTTACGTAGGTTTTACGTATGTGCCCTTCTTTACCCGAGGACAGTAGTATGCATGAGTTTACGTAGGTTTTACGTAAGTGCCCTTCACAACCCGAGGACAGTGGTAAGTAGTCTAGCTGTGGCGAACGTACAAGTCTATCATAGCGATCAATCCCATTCCCAACCCACCGGGAATCCCATGCCTTGGAAGTGTGAACTCACCTTGGTTTGCTCGGCAGATACACAGAAAGGTCACTTGAGTTATAAGTGGTCAACCACGTTCTAGCATGGTTACCATACAAGTTAGGTTTTGTTTTCAATTAATGCACATAAGTTTTCATGGAATTAACAGGTTATCAACACGTATGGGTCATGGTAGACAGTTAACAGTCACGAGCATAACACATTCTTACTTGTGCGATTCAAATATAAGCCCAATAGTACCCGACCCAACATGTTGTGCGTTCCAATGAAAACCTGGCCCAACAGTTAAGAAGTCCAACAGCATGCCGGCCCAAATAAAAGACAACAGTGAGCTTGTGAGATTCGGACAACTTGTGCGATCCATTTGGGTTGTGCGAGTGGATAGTGGGCTTCAAGGCCCAATAGTCAAATGTTCGTGTGTGGCCCAAGCCTTGTGCGATCAGCACTATCTTGTGCGATCCACAAGGTCTTGAGCGATCATGCAAAAGCTGTGTTGTACGCTGTGTTTAATCAGTTGCACTAATCTTGTGCGACTGAACTTGTGCGATTGGTACTTGTGTGATTAGATCTTGTATGATCTGATCTTGTGCGATCAGGGAGTTTTGTGCGATTAGTTTTAGTCATTCCATGATTCATGCAAATCAGTTACAATCAATTCGAATAGTTTCCTATTTTCATTCGATCAATCAAAGCTAACACTTAACAGTTTCCAATCATAAACAATAATCGATCAACAGGGGTTTTTACATCAATTTCCTATGAACCCTAATCATGTTTCAAGCATAAACAACATCATCAAACAAACAATCCGAAAGGCAGAAAGATAACAGCCGCTTAACTTCTATTCGGTTCTAAATCATCAACTCTAAATCAGTCTAAACATAAACACATCACAGCCGAGTAAACATACATTCGGTTCTTGATTATCATCACGTAATCATCAACTCTAAATACACATGTGTGAGCCGATTTCATGAACATCAACCATTAACAGTTTACATCCCATTAAATCACAAGATATCACCAAATCATTAAGTAGAATATACTTACAACATCAATCATGAAATCGTAGTAACATACTAACCGATTAAAGGGTAGAATGAGGGTTGATCCGAGAGATCGAGCTTCGAGATGAATGAGGGATGTTGTCGTCGGCTTCAAGAGAGAGGGAAGGAGAGCGAGTAGGGTTTTGTGTGTGTGTGTTTGCAACTAATGAGAGAACAAAAACTCTCTAAGGGTATGTGTTTGCATATGAAAGAGTGGGCCGATACGGAAGAGTGGGCCGAACCCATCTTTGGGCTGCCCTTGGTTCGGATACAAAGAATAAGGCCCGAATGGGCTTGTGCGATCGGTTCGACTTGTGCGCTTGGCTCGTTTAATATACGTACATTCGATACACATAACATATAACATATCATTCAATTAATTATCAAGGTTCATACAATCACATAAGTTCAAAACAGGATACACTTAACACAAAGATAGGTTCTGAAATACGAGTTGTCACAACCTGTCCCTTTCATTCTTTCTACTTTTGCCAACTCTCTGTCCGAACAGCACGCTCTCCTCGCTTTTTCTCAGATTTCTCTCAAATCCTGTAAGATCTCGTCCTAAATCTTGTACTTCCTTAATCTACACGCTCTCCTACACCTTTCTATCTTTTGAATCTTAACTTTTAACCGTGAAATCACCAAGATCCAAGGTGTTCTAGGATGACGTCATCATGTGTTCTTGAAAAACTTCATGTTTTGGCCTCAATCCACCAAGAGCAACTTAGATCTAACCGATTTCCACACAAATAAACAAAGATCTTGCATAGATCTAAACACATTCATGGTGAAAAAGGATTGGAAGATGGTTTCTAACTTTCTTTCAACTCTTTTACACTCAATGCAGTCAAAACCGGTAGAATCGGACCTTGTTCTAGTCTTCTACTTATTCTTAGTGTTGTGCTAGTTCAAGATCTGGATTCTACTCACGAGACCACCGATTTCGGGTTAACCAAGAACGGTTGTCTTGAACCGGTTAACTGGTCGAACTAGGGTGATTCCTGTTTGATCAGATCGTTTGGGTCAAGACAGGGTTCTGTTGGTTAACACGTTGTCACACCGTCTCGATAAAACGACAAACAATCAAAACAACCAAGTGTAAGACGAACAGGTCGACCAGGACGGAGTGCCATCCGATCGGACTGATGTCCGATCGAACAGCCAAACCGATCGACTGGCCAAACCGAACGACTTGCACCTTGGGTCCCACACTTGAATTACTCACCAACATCTGAAGTCTGATTGTTGTACGAGTTGTTGACTGATCGAACTACCATCCGACTGGGTTGACCGCTCGAACATGTGACAATTAAACCTCAACACTTAAACAATTTTCAACATGTTCAATGCACTAGGAATGTCACCCGATTGAACTACTGTCCGATCAAGTGACAACCTGCTGTGAACTTGTTCTCACTAAGGTGCCCAACCGAACGGGTTGCCGGCCGATCGAACGACCGTTCGATCGACTGACCTGAAAGGTAGAGACACTTGAAAGTTTTCAAAATACTACAACAAAAACTTCAAAAGTCAAGCCATCATACACAAACACTTCCTTCTCAAAGGAAGAGACAATCTACTCCAACAGTTATTCGACCGGACTACCGTCCGACCGGACCACTGTTCGAACGGATTACCATCCGCACGACCGGCTGTCCGATCGGATTACCATCCGATGGAACTGCTGTCCGACTCACTTGTACTTTGCATCGTTTTACTCGACTCTTATCGTTATGCTATCTATCTAATCAGGCTAACCCTAGTCTTAAGCACTCCCTTCAATCCATTAACCGCTGTGAGTATACTCGATCCCTTTTTGCTTTCGCACTTTTGGGTGTTACATACGTTACTTATTCTAAATCACAATCGAACACACTACGCAATACTTTTAACGCTAACCGTTACCGCATGTTATACATGACTTAATGAATGCTTGTTTGTTATATTTACACATAGAATGCTGTCTACCTGCCTTAGCAATGATAGTACTATAGTTTGGACTCAGCACCCGTTCACACGGGGGTAGTTAAGGACAATTATTTGCATGGATTACAGTGGTGATAATGTATTACGAACTGCCTTGGGCAGTCAACCCGCAGTCATTGGTATCGATAGGTTCATGTCCATAACTAACATGCTTCGTTTTACTCAGTATACGTGCTGGTTATGCGTAAACTATTTCGAACTCTATATGCTATTATCAAACTTGTATACTCGCCTTTACACTATGTGTATTGACTTATTTTAACGTATGTGACAGGTGCTTAAGGTGTCTATTTGCTTGGAAATCAAGGCTAGGAAAGAGTCTTAGTTACCAACAAATAGTTGTCTGTACTATTGAAACCTGAGTTGTCGAAACAGAACAATTTGCCTATATTTGTCTGTAATAATTTGTGTGCCTTTTGAGACATGGTATGGGACATGTTATTTTAAATTGATTGGTAATGATAATTGTTATAGAAACTTCTGGACAATTTGTTTCGCTCAGTGCCACGCCCCGATGTTTCTGCCATCGGTTAGGGTGTGACAGATTGGTATCAGAGCCATAACTATAGTGAATTAGGGAAGACTCGACCTAGTCCGGGTCGATGTCTTAGAGACCTAGTCTATAGTTAGGACCCAATTTGCAAGTCTATAGCTTACTTGCTATTCTTCGCCAATCTCGCCTACGCTACACTATCACTACACTCGAAATTTCAATTTTTGGATAGGCGATTAAGTCGAGATTAGGTGTGAAAACCGCAAACTCTCGATTAAATTGCTTGTTTGATCTGTATTTATCTATAAAACGAGAGAATTCGCGTTGAACCAGGAGTGAAACCCATACTTTAGCGCGAATTTTTGCCTCTATTTTTATTAAAATAAGAGAGAAGTTGTTAAGCCAGGGGTGAAACCCTAACCTTGACGACTTGTTCTTGGTTTTACAAACTCTCACCAAAGTCTCGACGGACTCCAATGACCTGAAGTTAACTGAATGACTAAAGGGATGCATGCCGGATGCCCAAGAATCGAGGCAGAAGCGTGATCCTGAAGGTCAAAATGCGTACGACAAGTCCTTGAGAATAGTCGAACCACTTTGGGTAGTCAATGTCTAATAGCCGCAGACAATCTACTTCTCGATTTTTATGTGTTTCGATTCTGAGCCCGCAACTGCTGACTCGTTGATTTTATGTGTTTATATGAATTTACATTATTCGATTTTTGCTTTCGCTTGAATCGACATACACGACACTCATTGCTTATCTATCTCAAAACGTTAACAAGTCGCCGCTACTATAAGGAACCACTGTACGAAGCTCGCTATACTACACGCTTATACTATACTAATCACTATGCTAAACGCGATCGCTACATTCAAACGCCCGCGAACTTTGAATGATAGGTTTCTGTATTCTGACTGCCTCTCTGATTACATGCGTATGTGTTTCTGTGCTTTTGTGCCCTACGTGCTTACGTGCTTATGTGCTTCTGTGCTTACGTGAATCTGTGATTATGTACCTACGTGCTTATGTGATATATGTTTCCCTCTGTTCTTGAATTTTAGCAAGTATTAGACGTGTGAGGTGAGATTCGATTATGATGTGCCTGAGACCTTTGACGATGTCTGTTGCAGACAATGTCAACCGGACCATCATCAGGACCTCGTCACCCACGACTGTAACAACTCTCACTAAAATCCATACTTATTATGTTAATTGTCTAATAAGGGAACCCTAATTGAGAAACCCAAGTAATTCTGCATTAACCCTAAAATTTTCAGAACAATCAGAATCAGGATCAGGGCCCCTAAAACTCAAGGGGGTTAAACCCTAATTGATAATTATCTTCCGAATTTGTTGTCAAAATTGAGATTCGTTCGAATAACAACTCACCAGGCCTATACCAGTGACTAACCTACCCTACCCAAATTTGACACCCCAGGCGACACGCGGCACGTGCCACGGATTCTTCCGCGACTAGCGGGAGGCGCCAATTTTGGGTATAAATAGAGGGGCCTGGCACTTGCATTCTGTTGTTCGTTCGACGATCAAATTACAAATATACGCTGAGATATAGTCTAATTACTACAAACACACACGAATCACTAAACGCTGCTGCGATAAACAGGGTAATAACTCGATCGCTATTACGATTCAACGTCCGATCGATTGAAACTATCCAACGAATGTTTAAGTGCTGCTCAAATTGGGTTTATACTTTGTCATTCATCATGATTTTTGACAGGATGTTTGAGTGCTGCCCGAACTCGGGCTATACTCTGTCATTCGTTGTGAATCCGCTGGATGTTTAAGTATCGCACTTTGTCAATCGTTGTGAGGGTTTAATCTCGTGAATTATCGTAAATGCTGTATTAGTTACTAACCCAGTTTGTGTGCATTGTTATTTGAATTAGGTTAAACAAGGCTAATCAGTAGGCTTATACACTGCTCGTTAAATTTGCAATGTGAGTCATTCTCTTTTTATCAACTGTTTTACAATACTCCAAAGTATTTTCAAAGTCATAATTACAGGGATTAAGTCTTTGTAATCACCAAATTACAGCCGGTACATGGGGTATTGTGCACATTACTACTGTTTTTATCATTTTAGGTGAGCGTGCCTAAATTATGATATACACTATTAGGTAGTCGGGCCTAAATAGTGATATACGTCACTTTTGGGTGAACGGACCCAACAGTGATATGACCACAGTCACAGATCCGGTCGAGTGACAAATACTGTGGGTAGTTGGTTGATATGGAAACATTGTAATCGCTCTTAATACTATTGATTATAACAAATGTGTCGTTTAAAAGTAAACTGAATGATTCACTCAGTATTTCCCCGCTGACAAAACCTTTTTCAAACATGTTTCAGGTGATCAGTTGTGATCCAAGAAAAGTGCTGTGAAACACTACAAGCTTAGAGAAGTGGCTCAATATAAATGAATAAAAGAAACATGTTTTGTGAAATAAAGATTTCCCAGTGAAATCACGTTAATGTAAACTAACAGGGTTTATCCCTAAATTATGTAATAAAGTAAACGGGCATTTTTCAGTATTAAAAGATCCTGTATTAAAAGACTTCCGCTGTCGCCTAAAGTAAATACCACGGGATTTCCTGCCCCACGGCTCTGGACCGGGTCAAACTGGGGCCGAGGGCCGTGACAGGAAAAGGTGGTATCAGAGCCACTGATTTAAGCCTATTAAAGTATTTGAGGAATACTTAAAATTTCTGATTGCCATTCTGTGATTATGTGTTTTATTAACTGATTATTTGTTAGTTACAGTATGGGTAAACAAAGACTTTCGGCTATCTATCATAAATTAGATACTTCACTTAAAGAAAAAGGAACCTCATCCTCAAAATACCCTGCAGAAATTGAGGAAGGAATCTTTATCCATAAGGCACACTATGAGAATCCTCTTACCCTAGAGAAAAGAAATTCGATTATTAGGAAAAGTCAGGAGAAAGGAAAGAAATCACAACTAAAGAAAGTGAGGTTTAACCGGAAATCCAGGAAATAGGCAATAATCCACCTTGGGAAGACAAATTAGATGAAAAATGGGCAGATCTTTATCTATTAGCCACTGTAGTAGTGAATGCAAACCTTTAAATCAGTATTAGTACCTATAGTACCTACAAGCCAGAAGCTCTAAAGAAAAGTTATCCCGTAAATAAATAAGTTACGAAAAATCTTAGTATGTTTAAAATTCAGTTGTCTTTTGTATATAACGGTATGTAATAAGACTTAAATGATTATTTGTGAAATTTTGTTACAAAATTTTAACTTAGCATTTTTGTGCATTTCGCATATATGCTAAACATCATGAATGAGTTATCTGAAGCCCTTCAGAATCTCAATCTCTATCCTGTACCAATAGAAGTTTCCAACGACTTCACTGGTTACATTGCTGATTTGGAGGAACCTATGGAATTTCAAGCTCCACCTCCGGAGAAAGCAAAGCCTAAGAAAAGAAGAAGATATGTAGGATGGAGGAAAGTGCGCAAGAGGAAACCAGCAACTAGGAAACTTCCTAAAATAGAAAATCCTATGGATAAAGGAAAAGGGATAGAGATCGGAGAGTGTTCTAGGCCAGCAGGGATAGAAATCAGGGAAAATGTTAGGCAAACAGGAATAGAAGTCGGGGGAAAGTTCCAAACAAACTGAAGAATTTACATTCCAGGAGGAATTAGATCATCTACTGGCAAGCTGTGATGTTATTAGACCTATCACCAACAATCTTTACCCTTATCCTGCTGAAACACAACTTCCAATCAATTTGGAACCAGTTATTCCAGGCCCTCTAATCCACACCCGACCTTTAGGAGAAATGGATGGGTGGTGGACTAACGACTGGGAGTTTCAAAACCTTCTCAATAATCCTTATGACTTTTTCCCTCAGTTCGACCCAGAACCTATCCCGAACCCACCAATGAGTAACGAAAACTTAGCCGAACTCCGTCAGTTTGGCGAATAGCTGATAGGTACGGGGAATAGGATCCGGGAAATGGGAGAACAAATCTCCTGGAAATACGACGAGAGGGAACGTCGCTACTAAACTACCAGTTGACAAAAGAATAGTGGGGTTGGGAGATTATGTTTGTATAATAACAGTAGTAACAAATATAACTTTGTAAAATAGCTCAGGAATAAAACGTTGTAAGATAAACAGTGTGTGCAGATGCCTAATATAATCTATAAAAATGGAAGTCAAGAAATCGACAATTTTGGCTATACGTGTTGTAAAAGTTGTGTGGTTATGTGCAATCATTTTATTATGTTTAATTATTGATTATTCGATACTAATAATTTATACCTATAATAACTACCAGATGGAAAACGCTGGTAATGAACCAGTTAATGAAATGAATCAATCTGAGCAAAATAAGGAAAATCAATTTATGACTAGGCAAGACATCGAAAATATCGTTGCTCAAGGGATAGCCAATGCTATTCCAGCAATCCTGGCTGCTGCTCAGAAACCTGCTGAACCTCAACAAATCATTCCTAGTAAACGTACTTAAGAAGATAACTTCAGTAATAGCGTAAACGGAGGCGGCAATCATGATAATCCACAGCAGGCCCCACTCCCTAAGAAAATGAAAGCTGCAACACCTGGTTGCACTTACAAAGAATTTCTTGCTTGTAAACTAGCTGAATTTGCAGGCAATGAAGGGGCGACTGCGACACTGCGTTGGTTGGAGAAAACCGAAGCAGTACTTATGATAAGTAAATGTGCCGAAGAAGATAAGGTCATGTATGCTTCGCATCTTTTCAAGGAAGGAGCGCTAGAATGGTGGAATACGGTACTTCAAGCCAAAGGAAGAAATGTGGCCTATGCCATGAATTGGGAAGAATTTAAGCAACTAATGGAAAGAAAATTCTGTCCCGAGTATGAAAAAGAACAAATGGCAAATAAGTTTCTGAGCCATCGCATGGTAGGTGTAGACTGTCAGGGATATACTTCGACATTCTTCGAATATGCGAGAGTGGTACCAACCCTGGCTTCACTAGAACCGTTACTTATTTTCCGTTATATTTGGGGATTAATTGGAGAGATCCGTAACATCGTTAAAGCTGCGAGACCACGCACCATTGACGACGCTGTGGAATTAGCTAATACCCTAACTGATGAACTGGTGCGCACAAGAGAAGAAGATCGAAAGAAGGAGTTGGCTCAAAAGATTACTCAAGGATTTCGTATGGGTAATACTAAGAAAAGAGGAACGGGGCAATCCTCAAATCCTCCTTTTTGCAGAAATTGTAGGAAGAAACACTTTGGAAGGTGCAATGTGACCTGCAACTTTTGCAAAGCTATAGGACACCGGGAAGAAGAATGTAGAAGGAAAACAATAATCTGCTACAACTGTGGAGAAACTGGACATTTTCAAATAAAATGCCCTAAGCTAGTTAAACCAGCAGACAACAAAGCCAAACCGACCGACGGAACTATCAAGAAGAATGCACGAGCATTCCAGTTGACTACTCAAGAAGCAGAACTCATTCCCGATGTGATAGCTCGTACATTCCTAGTGCATAATGTATATGCAAAAGTATTATTTGACTCTGGTGCAAACCAAAGTTTTATCAATACTTCATTCTGCCAAGCTCTTAATTTACCCTTAACCACCCTTAGGCAGATTTTTACAGTCGAAACGGCAGATGGTCATTCTGTTAACATAGATAAGGTTTTGCAAGAAGGAAAGATAGAATTATTAGGACATAAATTTTCTGCAAACCTGTTACCTATGAGTTAGTTGGGTTCGATGTGGTATTAGGAATGGATTGGTTAGTAGCCAACCATGCAAGAATTTTATGTGATAAAAATTCCGTAGAAATTCGTACCCCTACAGGAGAGGTAATTTTAATTACAGGAGATAAGCCACGAAAACCATTGAAATTCATTTCAGTAATGAAGTTGGCTAGTTATTCAAGAAAACAAGAAGTAGTATATATGATTTCCGTAATCATTAACACTAAAAGTAAGGAACTTCAGGACATCCCTGTAGTCTCAGAATATCCTGATGTATTCCCAGATGAACTACCTGGATTACCACCTGACAGGGAAGTAGAATTTAGAATTCATCTAATTCCTGGAACTACACCAATAGCCAAAGCACCTTATCGGCTAGCACCCACTGAAATGCTAGAATTGAAAAAGCAGTTAGATGTATTACTAAGCAAAGGATTTATACAACCTAGTTCATCCCCTTGGGGAGCACCAGTGTTATTTGTGAAAAAGAAAGATGGATTAATGAGAATGTGTATCGATTATAGAGAACTGAATAAGGTTACAATTAAGAATCGATACCCATTACCTAGGATTGACGATCTTTTTTATCAACTCCAGGGAGCTAGGTATTTTTCTAAGATAGACTTACGCTCCGGATGTCATCAGTTGAAAGTACAAGAAGAAGACATACCTAAAACTGCTTTCAGAACTAGGTATGGTCATTACAAGTTTACAGTCATGCCCTTCGGATTAACGAATGCACCCGCAGCATTCATGGACATGATGAATCGGATCTGTAAACCATATTTGGATAAATTCGTAATTGTCTTCATTGACAATATACTTATTTATTCCAATAGTCAAGAAGAACATTGTGAGCACCTGCATGCACTCTTAACTTTGTTAAGAAAGGAAAAGCATTACGCCAAATTCTCGAAGTGTGAATTCTGGCTGCAAGAAGTGCAATTCTTAGGACATATGGTAAATCATGATGGTATTCACGTAGATCCTTCTAAGATAGAAGCAATCACCAAATGGAAGATCCCGCAATCAACTTTGGAAGTTAGAAGTTTTCTAGGCTTAGCAGGATACTACAGACGATTTATTAAGGATTTTTCTAAGATAGTTGTACCCTTGACTAGGCTAACCTGTAAAGCAGTTAAGTTTGAATGGGGACCTAGACAAGAAGAAGCTTTTAAGATATTAAAACAAAGATTGACAAATGCTCCAATTTTAGCTTTGCCAGAAGGAACTGAAGATTTTGAAGTATATTGTGATGCTTCAAAATTAGGATTTGGATGTGTGTTGATGCAACGCAAGAGGGTAATTGCGTATGCCTCCAGGAAGTTAAAGAAACACGAGGAAAATTATACGACTCATGATTTAGAATTAGGAGCTATAATTTTTGCCCTTAAGATTTGGAGACATTATCTTTATGGAAGTAAGTTTACTGTTTATACAGATCATAAAAGTTTAAGGTACATATTTGAGCAAAAAGAATTGAACATGAGGCAAAGAAGATGGATGGAAATCCTAAGTGATTACGACTGTGATATTCAATATCACGAAGGAAAGGCGAACGTAGTTGCAGATGCCTTAAGTCGTAAGTATCATGAGAAGCAACGACGAGTTCGTATGCTTAGATTAAATCTACAATTAGATTTAATGGAACAATTGAAGAAAGTTCAGGAAACAGTAATCGAGGACGATGCTGAAGGAATGAAATGATATATAAAGGAACTAGAACAAGGAAAGGATGGAATTTGGAGATTCCATAAGAAAAGGATTTGGGTACCTAAGTAGGGATAATTAAGAAATAAGATTCTAGAGGAAGCTCATAAATCTAGGTATACCATGCATCCAGTAAACAATAAGATGTACCAAGATTTAAGAAACAATTTTTGGTGGATAGGAATGAAAAAGGATATAGCTGAATATGTATCTAAGTGTCTTACTTGTTCACAAGTTAAAGCCGATCACCAGAAACCTTCAGGACTACTACAACAATTAGAAATGCCAGTATGGAAATGGGAACTCATAACCATGGTTTTATTACTAAGTTACCCAAAACCAGGAAGGGTAATGATGCGATTTGGGTTATTGTGGATCGATTAACCAAATCAGCCCATTTTCTACCCATGAAGGAGACCTTTAGCATGGAAAGGTTAGCCAAGTTGTACGTAGACGAAGTAGTATCCTTACATGGAGTTCCGCTCTCCATTGTGTCGGATAGGGATAGTCGTTTCACTTCCCATTTCTGGACTAGTTTTCAGGAAGCAATGGGAACTCGACTAAATTTAAGTACCGCATATCATCCTCAAACAGACGGACAAAGTGAAAGGACGATATAAACCCTGGAAGACATACTCCGAGCATGTGTGATAGATTTTGGTGGTAACTGGGATAACCACTTACCCTTAATTGAATTCTCCTATAACAATAGTTATCACTCAAGCATCGAAGCTGCCTCATTTGAAGCATTGTATGGACGCAAGTGCAGAACTCTAGTTTGTTGGGCAGAAATAGGAGAAAGTCAATTATCAGGTCCTGAAATTGTGCAAGAAACCACTGACAAGATAACTCAAATCAAAGAAAGACTGAAGACTGCTAGAGATCGCCAGAAAAGTTATGCGGACAATTGCCGTAAGCCACTAGAGTTTCAAGTCGGAGACAAAGTACTTTTGAAAGTCTCTCCTTGGAAAGGAGTAGTACGATTTGGTAAGAAAGGAAAGCTAAGTCCAAGGTACGTAGGACCATTTCCAGTTGGTTATCGTTTACAACTACCAGAAGAATTAGCTAGAGTACATGATGTATTTCATGTATCCAACCTCAAGAAATGTCTCTCAGACGAATCCCTGGTAGTACCACTTCAAGATGTAGAGGTAAATGAAAAGTTAAAATTTGTAGTGAAACCACTGCAGATAGAAGATAGAAAGATCAAGTTTCTTAAGCACAAATGGCTAGTGCTAGTCAAAGTCAAATGGGATTCAAAAAGAGGACGAGAATACACTTGGGAGCTGGAATCAGAAATGAAGCGGAAATATCCTCACCTATTCCAGTAAATCTCGAGGACGAGATTTTTCTTAAGGTGGGGAGGATGTAACAACTCTCACTAAAATCCATACTTATTATGTTAATTGTCTAATAAGGAAACCCTAATTGAGAAACCCAAGTAATTCTGCATTAACCCTAAAATTTTCAGAACAATCGGAATCAGGATCAGGCCCCTAAAACTCAAGGGGGTTAAACCCTAATTGATAATTATCTTCCGAATTTGTTGTCAAAATTGAGATTCGTTCGAATAACAACTCACCAGGCCTATACCAGTGACTAACCTACCCTACCCAAATTTGACACCCCAGGCGACACGCGGCACGTGCCACGTGCCACGGATTCTTCCGCGACTATCCAACGAATGTTTAAGTGCTGCTCAAATTGGGTTTATACTTTGTCATTCGTCATGATTTTTGACAGGATGTTTGAGTGCTGCCCGAACTCGGGCTATACTCTGTCATTCGTTGTGAATCCGCTGGATGTTTAAGTATCGCACTTTGTCAATCGTTGTGAGGGTTTAATCTCGTGAATTGTCGTAAATGTTGTATTAGTTACTAACCCAGTTTGTGTGCATTGTTATTTGAATTAGGTTAAACAAGGCTAATCAGTAGGCTTATACACTGCTCGTTAAATTTGCAATGTGAGTCATTCTCTTTTTATCAACTGTTTTACAATACTCCAAAGTATTTCCAAAGTTATAATTACAGGGATTAAGTCTTTGAAATCACCAAATTATAGCCGGTATGTGGGGTATTGTGCACATTACTACTGTTTTTATCATTTTAGGTGAGCGTGCCTAAATTATGATATACACTATTAGGTAGCCGGACCTAAATAGTGATATACGTCACTTTTGGGTGAACGGACCCAACAGTGATATGACCACAGTCACAGATCCGGTCGAGTGACAAATACTGTGGGTAGTTGGTTGATATGGAAACATTGTAATCGCTTTTAATACTGTAGATTATAACAAATGTGTCGTTTAAAAGTAAACTGAATGATTCACTTAGTATTTCCCCGCTGACAAAACCTTTTTCAAACATGTTTCAGGTGATCTGTTGTGATCCAAGAAAAGTGCCGTGAATCACTACAAGCTTAGAGAAGTGGCTCAATATAAATGAATAAAAGAAACATGTTTTGTGAAATAAAGATTTCCCAGTGAAATCACGTTAATGTAAACTAACAGGGTTTATCCCTAAATTATGTAATAAAGTAAACGGGCATTTTTCAGTATTAAAAGATCTTGTATTAAAAGACTTCCGTTTTCGCCTAAAGTAAATACCAAGGGATTTCCTGCCCTACGGCTCTGGACCGGGTCAAACCGGGGCCGAGGGCCGTGACAACGACTCACTCGCCAAGAACAACGGGACAAACGTCTTGCTGCCATCCTCGCTAAGAAAGTGGCCAAGGTTGTGCCCCAGATCGTGAGTGAAATTTACGAGAACGTTAGCAAATCTTCTAAGGAGTCTCGAACCGAAGCTCCTAAAGTTGCTACCAAGACTGCTTTCATCTTCAAGCAGTTCAAGGCTTGCGGTCCAAAGGAATTCACTGGAGAAGATGGCCCAACGGCTATGTTTCAATGGTTCGATTCCATCGAAGTCACTCTGCGCCAAAGCGGCTGTCCTGAAAATCTCCGTACCCTAAACGCAACCGGCGTTTTCCAGTCCTGCACACTAGACTGGTGGACGGCTGAACTAAACAAACGCGGGAATGATGCAGCTTATGAGCTGACTTGGGAAGAGTTGAAAGCCATCATGATGGACGAATTCTGCCCTCCCCATGAACGCCAAAAGCTGGAGGACGAGTTTTGGAACATAAAGCAGAAGGATGGAGACAACGCTGCCCTGACTGCTCGCTTTAAGCAGCTCAGCATCATCTACCCCGATCAAGTGAAGACGTCAGATATGGCAATAAAGAAGTACATCCGAGCTCTACCCGACTGTGTCGTTGATTTTGTTCATGCCGCAAAGACAGCAACGATCGAAGAAACTTATCTGCTTACCGCCAAGATCAACGACAAGCGGGTAAAAGCTGGTTTTGGGGATAAGGCTTCAAAGTCTCTCCATCAAGCTACCACCGCACCAACCACCGAAACCGCCGCCGCTCAACCGTCAAAGTCCTCACGCCGTAGGAAGAAGAACAACCACAGCAGCTCCAGCAACAAGAACTGTGCTGTCACCACCACTGCAGCTCCACTTCAAGCCGTACCGGCTCAGCAGCAGTCCCACCACCATCCAACACCAGTTACCTATGCACCGCCTGCAAAGCGTGCATACACAGGCCCCACCAGCTTGCCCAACATGTTCTTATCATCATCCAGTGGGTCTTGCCTGTCGTTTCTGTGCCCACTGCAACATGTACGACCACTTTACTGTCAACTGCCGTGCTGGTCCCCGCAACACCGCAGCTCCTGCCACTGCTCATCAAGCTCTGCTCCCAGCCCTGCAAGGCCATCAAGTGGCTCAGGCACCCGCGATCAACGCTAGAGTCTGCTTCACATGTGGTGATCCTAACCACATTGCGAACATGTGCCCGAACAGGGTTGTGAAACAAGAGCCCCAGCAGCAGCAGCCCCATCAGCAGCAACAACCTCAGTAGAGCAACAAGCCGCACGTGCCAGAACGTTCAACATCAATGCGCACCAACCCAGGCTGACAACAACGTGGTCAATGGTACGTTCCTTGTGAATGGTATTTATGCATCGTGTTTGTTTGATACTGAAGCCGATAATTGCTTTGCGTCGTTTGAATTCCAGAAGCTCATTAGTCGTAAGCGCTCCCATCTCCCCTCGACATTCAATGTTGAAGTCGCTACTGGAAGAACTCTCGCCGTTAATTCTGTTCTCCGTGATTGTACTCTTGAGCTCAACAATCACATTTTCCCAATCGACCTTATTCCGATGCAACTCAGAAGTTTCGACGTCATAGTAGGCATGGACTTTCTTCGCGAAAACCATGCTGAAGTTGTGTGCTTCGACAAGATGATACGATTCTCGCTCGCGAATGGTGACTTATTGTGTAGTTATGGCGAAACTGCTTCGAAAGGCCTCAAACTCATGTCATGTGTCCAAGCTAGCAAGTATCTCCGCAAGGAATACAGAGCTTTCTTGGCTAACATTGTAGTAGCGGAGAAGGAAAAGAAAAGGAAGACAGAAGTGAAAGACGTCCCTGTGGTCCGTGAATTTCCTCAGGTGTTCCCTGACGATCTTCCTGGACTACCGCCAAGTCGTGATATCAACTTTCGTATCGACCTCATTCCTGGAGCCAACCCTGTTACCAAAGCTCCTTACCGACTCGCGCCGTCCAAAATGCGTGAACTCTCGAACCAACTTCAGGAATTACTTGAGAAAGGCTTCATTCGCCCGAACACCTCTCCTTGGGGTGCGCCAGTCCTTTTCGTCAAAAAGAAGGATAGGTCGTTCAGGATGTGCATCGACTAACGGGAATTGAATAAGCTAACCATCAATAACCGCTATCCCCTGCCTCGCATTGATGATTTGTTTGATCAGCTACAAGGTGCTACGTGTTTCTCGAAGATCGATCTACGCTCAGGCTATCACCATCTACGCATTCAAGAGGATGATATACCCAAAACCGCTTTTCGCACTCGTTACGGCCACTATGAGTTCGTTGTTATGCCTTTTGGTTTAACCAACGCACCCGCGGTTTTCATGGATCTGATGAATCGCGTGTGCAAACCATATCTCGATCGTTTCATCATCGTATTCATCGATGATGTCTTGATCTATTCTAAGTCGAAAGCCGAACACGCGCAACATCTACGTTTGGTTCTCGAGCTACTCCAGGGGAATCGACTCTATGCCAAGTTCTCCAAGTGTGAATTCTGGCTAGAGGAGGTTCAGTTACTGGGTCACATTGTAAATAGTCAAGGTATTCACGTTGATCCCGTGAAGAATGAACCAGTTAATAGTTGGATTACACCTAAGAACCCGTCTGAAGTCCGTTCTTCTCTCGGACTAGCGGGCTATTATCGACGATTTATCAAAGGATTCTCAAAGATCGCTGTGCCGCTTACCGCTCTCATGCATAAAGACAGGTCTTTTGTTTGGGGAACTGAACACGAGTCTGCTTTCCAAACCCTCAAGCACATGCTCTGCAATGCTCCCGTTCTCACGTTGCCCGACGGAAACGACGATTTCATTGTCTATTGTGATGCTTCCAACCTTGGTCTTGGTTGTGTTCTTATGCAACGGGACAAGGTTATAGCTTACGCATCTCGTCAGCTCAAAATCCACGAGAAGAACTATACAACCCATGATCTCGAGCTAGGCGCGGTTGTTTTTGCGTTAAAGATTTGGCGACACTACCTGTATGGTACCAAGTGTACGATCTTCACCGATCATAGGAGCCTACAACATATCTTTAATCAGAAAGAACTTAATATGCGTCAACGCTGATGGGTAGAACTCCTCAACGATTACAACTGTGAGATTCATTATCACCCAGGCAAAGCAAATGTCGTTGCCGACGTTCTCAGCAGACGGAGTTATTTGCTCAGCATTCGCAATACCCAAGCTCAACACAATCTCGAAACTCTCATCCGCGAAGCCCAGCATGCTTGTTTTAATGAACGCACCTTGAAGAAGGAGAGAATCTATCACGATGGAGCTCAGCTTGTAAGTAAATCCAATGGGATTTTCCATTTTCTGGACCGAATTTGGATCCCTAAACGAACCGATTTGCGACAAATTTTGATGGACGAAGCCCACAAATCCTGGTATTCTATTCATCCCGGTGCCGATAAAATGTACCAGGATCTTCGCTACAAGTACTGGTGGCCGGGTATGAAAAGGGATATTGCGCTCTACGTTGGGAAGTGCCTGACTTGTGCAAGGGTCAAGGCTGAAGATCAAAGGCCCTCTGGCTTACTCGAACAACCCCCAATCCCTATGTGGAAGTGGGAGAGTATAGCCATGAACTTCATAACAAAGCTTCCACAGATGTCATCAGGTCACGACAGCATTTTGGGTTGTTGTTGATCGTTTAACCAAATCAGCCCACTTTTTGCCAATACGAGAAGACTACAAGGTAGAACGATTAGCCCGAATCTACACCGATGAGATCATTTGTACTCATGGACGCCTCGCGACATCATCTCTGACCGTGATGCTCGGTTTACCTCGCGACTGTGGGAAACGTTTCAAGCTGCTCTCGTACTACGCTTAATCTGAGTACCGCATTCCACCCTCAAACCGACGGTCAGACTGAGAGAACGATCCGTACTCTTGAAGACATGCTCCGTTCGTGTGTCATAGATTTCGGTGGTAATTGGGATAAATACCTGCCGTTAGTCGAATTCTCGTAAAACAACAGTTATCATACCAGCATCCAAATGGCACCATTCGAGGCTTTATATGGAAGAAGATGCCGATCGCCTAATGTATGGCACGAGATCGGTCACTCGCAACTAACCAGCCCCGAGCTCTTGCAAGAAACGACTGACAAAGTCCTCCAATTTCGAGACAACTTGTTGAAAGCTCGAAGTTGACAGAAAAGTTACGCCGATAGACGACGCAAGTCCCTTGAATTTGACGTTGGCGACTCCGTACTCCTAAAGGTATCACCTTGGAAGGGTGTGGTCAGATTCGGCAAGAAAGGGAAACTAGTGCCTCGATATGTTGGACCTTTTAAGATTCTGGAAAGGATCAGAAAAGTCTCCTACAGACTCGAGCTACTGGAGGAACTCAGTAATGTTCACCCGACTTTCCACGTGCCAAACCTCCGAAAGTGTCTGGCTAAGCATGATTTAATCATACCTCTCGATGACCTCCAAATAAACGAAACACTACACTTCGTGGAGAAGCACGTCGAAATCATGGATCGCCAAACCAAGCAGCTCAGACGCTCGCACATTCCTATTGTGAAAATCCGATGGGAAGGCAAACGAGGCGCAAAGTTCACTTGGGAACTCGAAAGTGACATGAGGGCGAAGTACCCGCAGTTGTTTGTTACGGCTTCGGCCTAATTTCGGGACGAAATTCCCTCAACTAGGGGAAGCTGTAACACCCCGCGTTTTGAAAGTCAAAGTCAAAGTCAAGATTGAAGTCAAAGGAAGAAGAGATTGTTAATTGCAATATGTCTCTCCTTGCTCAATCCCTGTTTTGACTTCTTTGACGTATAGTTAGCCTAATTTATGTTTCGTGTTAGTTGTATTATGTGGAGTAATTAATTATAATCGCAGTAATCGATGTATATTTATCGCTACGAATCCCTTTACGACTGTGAACAATAGGAAGTAACAATGCGATAAAGTTATCTAAACGCTAATCGAACTAATCTAATCAACATCGCGCTCGCAACTCGAATTACGCATTTTTGGTGATTGTTATACGTGTGTGTGTGCCTTATGTGTTACTTGTGCATGTTTATTTATGTTATGTGTGGTAATTAATCGAATCGCAATCGAATTGCAATCGCTAAACAAATACGAAATAAGGATGATTGTATGTTAATATAGTATGATAATTAGTGAAGAAGAGATAGCGCGAGATATGAGTGGTTGGGATTAAAAGTAATTTGACTAGGAAACTCCATCGCATTGCATCGCTCATAATCGAAATCGAAACGAAAAAACTCATCACGCACAACGCTCAGATCAAGCGACTGATCGATCAGGCGACCAGCAGATCGGACAGGCTGTCCGATCGAGCTGCCTGGCTGATCGACCAGCCCTTTCCTCTTTTGGAACTCTATAAATACCACCTGTCCCTTTCATTCTTTCTACTTTTGGCAACTCTCTGTTGGTTCTGTTGGTTAACACGTTGTCACACCGTCTCGATAAAACGACAAACAATCAAAACAACCAAGTGTAAGACGAACAGGTCGACCAGGATGGAGTGCCATCCGATCGGACTGATGTCCGATCGAACAGCCAAACCGATCGACTGGCCAAACCGAACGGCTTGCACCTTGGGTCCCACACTTGAATTACTCACCAACATCTGAAGTCTGATTGTTGTACGAGTTGTTGACCGATCGAACTACCATCCGATCGGGTTGACTGCTCGAACATGTGACAATTAAACCTCAACACTTAAACAATTTTCAACATGTTCAATGCACTAGGAATGTCACCCGATCGAACTGCTGTCTGATCAAGTGACAACCTGCTGTGAACTTGTTCTCACTAAGGTGCCCAACCGAACGGGTTGCCGGCCGATCAAACGAACGACCGTTCGATCGACCGACCTGAAAGGTAGAGACACTTCAAAGTTTTTAAAATGCTACAACAAAAACTTCAAAAGTCAAGCCATCATACACAAACACATCCTTCTCAAAGGAAGAGACAATCCACTCGAACAACTATTCGACCGGACTACCGTCCGACCGGACCACTGTCCGAACGGATTACCATCCGCACGACCGGCTGTCCAATCGGATTACCATCCAATCAAATTGCTGTCCGACTCACTTGTACTTTGCATCATTTTACGTGACTCTTATCGTTATGCTATCAATCTAATCAGGCTAACCCTACTCTCAAGCGCTCCCTTCAATCCATCAACCGCTGTGAGTATACTCGATCCCTTTTTGCTTTCACACTTTTGGGTGTTACATACGTTACTTAATCTAAATCATAATCGAACACACTACGCAATACTTTTAACGCTAACCGTTACCGCATGTTATACATGACTTAATGAATGCTTGTTTGTTATGTTTACACATGGAATGCTGTCTACCTGCCTTAGCAACGATAGTACTATAGTTTGGACTCAGCACCCCTTCACACGGGGGTTGTTAAGGACAATTATTTGCATGGATTACAGTGGTGATCATGTATTACGAACTGCCTTGGGCTGTCAACCCGCAGTGTACGTGCTTCGTTTTACTCAATGTACGTGTTGGTTATGCGTAAACTATTTCGAACTCTATATGCTATTATCAAACTTGTATACTCGCCTTTACACTATGTATATTGACTTATTTTAATGTATGTGACAGGTGCTTAAGGTGTCTATTTGCTTGGAAATCAAGGTAGGAAAGAGTCTTAATTACCAACAAATAGTTGTCTGTACTATTGAACCTGAGTTGTCGAAACAGAACAATTTGCCTAGATTTGTCTGTAATAATTTGTTTGCCTTTTGAGACATGGTACGGGACATGTTATTTTAAATTGATTGGTAATGATAATTGTTATGGAAACTTCTGGACAATCTGTTTCGCTCAGTACCACGCCCCGATGTTTTCGCCATCGGTTGGGGTGTGACAGAGAGAGGTGGTGGTGGTTGGAGAGAAAGAGAGGGGATGGTGGTGGTGATGGTGAAGAAGAAACGGAAAAAATGAAGTGGGTTTTTAAAAGAGTAAATTACGTTTTTGGCCCCTGTGGTTATATCACTTTTACTATATCAGCCCAAAATAAAAATTTTTAATATATGTGCCCCCATGGTCTCTATATCTATCTATTTTGGCCCCTAAATCTAACCAAACCTCTAACTCTGGTTAATTAGTTCTCACATGACAGGCACATGATGTCTAAAATGGTAATTTCCCTTCTCCTTTTAGTGGTTAATCAATTCTCACATAACTCTTTTCAACTGGGTTAAACTCAGGTCGAGGAACTTGGTTGGCGGATGAGAGGAGTGGATCTCGAAACCCTTCTCATGTTTACTGTAATTTAGTTCTGTTGTTTTTTTTTCTTTTGGTCTGTTTGGACTCCTTGTCCTCTGTTTCTTTGTTTCCAGCTATCGCTGGTTGTTCTCCTTTCTTTTCTTTGAATGAATGTTGCTGTTCTAAAAAAACTGCACAAGCTGATAAACTGACAAAATGTTCAACGCAAAAAAAAAAAAAGAAAAAAGAAAAAGAGTGGTTTTGTAAGGTGCTGAGTAATTGGCAGAGGACAAAAACAATCAAATCCCACATGATTACACTAGAGTATCCACCTTCTGCAAATGATCTAACTAACAGTAATTGATCATCATAATATGATACCTAGAGATATACAACCAACAAATATGCACACAAATTGAAAAAGTGAAAAGAAATGACCCTCAAATTCAAAAGCATCTAATCCAAACAGTGGGGGCAGATCTTTTAAAAAATCCGCAATGTGACGAAATGATCTAATCCAAACAGTGGCAGATCTTTCAAAAGCATCTAATTCAAACTTGCTAAACAATAAATTATACTGTATATATCGGTTTTGATCCATTGCGGCGATTATCAACTTAAAATTGAACATAAAATAACAAAACACCATCAAAACGATAGGCACATGAAAGTGGCAGGTTCGAATGATAGAAGTTAACCCACATCTGGAGATGACAGTCTTTGAAATGTCTGAAATTAGGGTTTTAGAAGAATTCAGGAAGAAGAAGTGACAAAAAAATATCTAGGGTTTTCTTTATAAAGTTAAAAAAGGGGGAGGGGAAATTACCATTTTAGACATCATGTGCCTTTCATGTGATAATTAATTAACCAGAGTTAGGGGTTTGGTTAGACTTAGAGGCCAAAATAGTTAGTTATAGAGACCATGGGGGCACATATGTTAAAAATTCTTATTTTGGGCTAATATAGTAAAAGTGATATAACCACAGGGGCCAAAAACGTAACTTACTCATTTTTAAAATTAGGTTTTGTTTTTTTTCTTTAATTAAGTTGGTAGAAAAACTAAACTGCCCTTGATTGAATAGACCTAACTGAAATTTTTAACCAGGTTAGAGCTAAAAGGACGTAACGTGTAATGAGTTTTCCAAATAAAGGATTGTGACTGTAATTATTAAAGTTAAATGCTATCCATTGCAACCCGCTACAAACATAAAAGACGAAAACTGTAATTTATCCTTTAACATAAATGGTGTTCGGTTCTTACCAGGATGGGTTGTGTTATAAAACAACCCATTAGCATAGTTAATTAAAGGCCCCCATCAATAAGTTATCTTACAAAGTGTTCGTTGTTTTTTTTTTAAAAAAAAAAGAGAACTTCATTAAAAAACACACCTTTGATCCAAACGGGCAAATGGCCAAACAACACACACACCCCCAACCCAAACGGGCAAAGGGTAGAAAATTACAACATATACGTAGGGAATTTACACCAATCACTCCAGCTAATATAATTACATGACGTTCTATTCTTAATCCAAGCATACCCTCTCGACTTAATCTCCCTCATAATCTCCTGCGGGCTTGGATTGATTTGATCGAAAATCTTCTCGTTCCTTCCTTTCCAAATGCTCTAACACGAAATAATCACCAACCCTTGGATTATTTTTTTGCCTTCTTTCCAACTTGGGAATAACTGTGAATATCCAGAATGTCTTTGAATTCGAAAATATATATCGGGGGGATTCTACACTAAACACTTATCTCCGACCAAACCCAGATAGCCACAGAACATGTCGTGAAAAGATGCTCCACCGTTTCCTCAAACTCGTTACAAAAGGGGCACATAACTTAACTGAATGAGTTGTATCTTATGGTGCCTTGTGGTTTTACAAAGAGTAAGTTTTGAAGATTGTCCCACGTGAGTTGCTTTTAAAGAAATAAGTAAGATAGGTTGGCTATGAATTAATAGCCCCCATGAATTATTTGTTGACCCATTTTGAGATATTTAGCCTTATTAGCTGGTCTTTTGGCATAAAGACGTATTTATTTGTTTTTAGTTGAACATCAAAAAATTTTTTATATTAATTTAAGTTAAAGTTGTTGGCCCAAGATAAACTTTTAGTTATTAATCTATATATATATATATATATATATGATAAAAGTAAAACAGAATGAACAGTAATTTATTATTTATTTTTTAAATTAAAATTAGAACACATCATTAATAGATGAATAAATGGTGTTGGGTATAGGTACCAGTCTCAAATTTACTAAACTGGTGTATTTTCGGTACCGGTTCTGCACAGGTATTCACCGGTTTTTATCCTCAAATACCGGTGCCGTACCAGTACCGACCGGTACCGAACCGTACCATACTAGGTATATTCGGTACCGGTACCCACTTTTGAGGATTTCGGTAACGGTATTTTCGGTACCGATTGGTACCGAGCTCATCAAATCCTGTAACAACGCAGCAATGCAAATAATTACACCGTTTAAATTACTTTTCATACACACAGTATGTGAAATATATGTATTTATGCAAACGAGCCCAAACGCACAACACTCACCCAATCGCACAAGCCCATTTGGGCTACACTCTTATATTCGTAGCAAATGGGCAGCCCAAGTGAGGGTTCGACCCACTTCAATTGCACGCATAACAATAGGAGGTAGGGGTATATTCCTCATTAGTTGCAAAACACTTTACACACACAAACCCTAGCTCTTTCTCTCCTCTCAACTCGACGGCAAACACACCCTCTCCATCGGAGCTTCTTGATTCGGATCACCCCCTTCTACCTTCAATTCGGTTAGTATTTCATAGTTATTGCCTTGTTAATTGATACCGTGATTTAGATGTTCTCATGCAATGACTTGCGAATGATATATTATTGATTATGAATGTTGATGGTTAGTATTGATATTCGGCTCACATGTAAAGGATTTTGATCAATAATTGTTAATCGTGTGATGTTGTTAATGATCTAGAATCTATTGCAAATAATCGGCTGTGATATACGATTAGGATGATGGTTATGTTGTTAGGATCATGAGCCATGTTAATGATTGCGATTGATGTTTATGTTTTGATTATATTTAGGGTTCATATGAATTAGATGTTAAAAACTCTCATTTGATCGATTATTGGTTAAGTTGGAACCGGATAGTTGTTGATTGTTAACCACGAAAATAGGAAACTGATTGATTTCCTTGACTGATTTATTTTATGATTGGTAACTGTCGATTTTCCATAAATGATATGCATAATATTCGGGTGTTTAAACTAATCGCACAAGGCTCCTGGTCGCACAAGGTCAGACCGTACATGATCTGATCTGATCGCACAAGGAGTCCAGTCGCACAAGACGATCCAATCGCACAAGGTGCCCCAGTCGCACAAGGCTAATTGGATCGCACAAGTTGTAATGTTGGGCCGGGTATACAAGTGGGCTGGGCTAGTTCGGATCGCACAACCCAAAATGGATCGCACAAGTCGACCGGATCGTACAAGCCGTCCGGATCGCACAAGACCTATATTTATTTATTGGGCCGCATTCTGTTAGGATTTATCATTGGGCCGGGTTATTCTATTGGGCTTCTAAGGGTGAATCGCACAAGACAGTTAGACTTGTGCGAGCCCAATCTTTTAATCACACAAGTTGAATATGTTATGACTGTTAAACGTGATGATGTGTAACTACCATGATCTGTACGTGTTCCTTATCTGCTAGCTTATGTGATACTTATGTGCACTACTCGAAAACAAAACCTGACTTGTATGGTAACTATGTTAGGACGTGGTTGACCACTAGTAATTAGACTTGATCTTTCTGTGTATCTGCCGAGCAAACCAAGGTGAGTTCACACTCTTACCCAGGCATGGGGTTCCCAGGGTCGGGAATGGGTTTGGAAGATTTCTTATACTTAAGACATTATCAGGATTACGTACTTTAGGCCTCGGGAGAGGAAGGTTATTGATAAATACTGCTAGACTAGTGATACAAATACTTCTCTTCGTACACACGCCGGGAATGGCTGCGATAATAGAACTAATCTTCGCACACATGCCTGGAATGGCTGCGAACCATACACTAAACTTCGCACACATGCCGGGTGGGCCGCGATACAAATATACCTAGTGTAGAATACTTGGGAAACTCCCACTAATCTTCGCACACATGCATAGAGGGCTACGATACAAATGCATACGATACATGGATCACTAAACGAACATACGATTTACAATACGATTACTATAACTGAACAAACCACTGTGAACTCGCTCAACTAGTTGTTGACTCTCTGTTACATGCCTTGCTGGACCATAGGTACTCATGGAGCTTGCACGGGAGGCGCAGTCGTTGTGGGCACGGATTGTGGATATTATGATAAACACTTTTACGACATATCAACTTAATACTTATGTTGGGTTTTTACATTAATGCTTCCACTACACACTTGTTTATGTTTAGTTTTGAAAACACCTTTCGTATTGAAGAATGACATTTACTATTTACATATACGTTCAATATGATTGGTGGCTTGATCCTGGTCATGTCACGCCTCCAAGCGGTGGTACCCCGCGTGTGGATTTTGGGGGTGTGACATATTGGTATCAGAGCCATTGGTTATAGAGAACTTGGTTTTAATAAGGGGAAAACGTTTTTGTTAAAACCAGACTATAACCAGAACAGTGCTCTCAACGATCCACAACGACGCTTCGCTCCACGTGCAAGACTCAACATCCTAGGTAATATGGTTTATGTTTATTGCCTACATGCTAGAATTTCATAGAACTTTGCTCGTGGTATGCTTAGATTACATTGCCTACTATTCGTTATTGCTTGAGAACACTTGTGTGCTTACTCCCTTCTGTCATCGCACTATTCGCGAACGCTCTCTCACTTATGTTACCTTTGCTATGAAGATCATGGCCGGACGTATTAACTTGACTCAAGCCCAGTTGACGGCTCTCATCAACGAACAAGTTGCTGCGGCACTTGCAGCTGCACAAGCAGGTAGTATACCCTGCAGTTGTGACACACACTAGGATCTTTAGATCCTACATTCCTAAACCAACCCTTGTGTTTAACCTTGTCCTATTCTTATACACAATAGGTCAACATGCACAACAACCTGTTTGCACTTTCAAGAACTTCATGGACTGTCGTCCAAGCGCATTTTGTGGCACTGAAGGAGCAGTGGGACTCCTCCATTGGTTTGAAAAGCTCGAGTCGGTGTTTGAAATGTGTGAATGCCCTGAGGCTCGTAGGGTGAAATACGCCACTGGTACTTTGGAAGGAATTGCGCTGACTTGGTGGAACGCACAAGTTCAGATTCTAGGGCTGGCAGCTGCTAACGCCACCCCTTGGAACGATTTTAAGGAACTCATCAAGCGAGAATACTGCACTCGAGATGACATCCACAAGTTGGAGGTGGAGCTCTATCATCTGAAAATGACGGGATCGGAAATTGAAGCGTATACGAAACGGTCAAACGAGCTGGCCATCTTGTGTCCAACCATGGTGGACCCTCCAATCAAGCGCATTGAGTTGTACCTCAAGGGTCTAGCATCAGAAATCAGAGCCATGTGACATCGGCTAACCTCGACAATATCCAAGACATTCAGCGTCTTGCTCATCGCCTCACGGATCAGGCAGTGGAACAGAACAGGCTGCCTAAACGTATCAGCGCTACTACTACCACTACCACTTCTGCTACTCCTGCTACCCCCAATGACAACAAGCGGAAATGGGATGGGGATTCTAGCAAAGGTTCAGCTACCGTTCAGTCTCAAGCACAACAGCAGCGCATGACTAATGATTACCAGGGTCTGGGTCAGCAATCTTCTGGTGGTCAGGGGCAGGGTGGATATCGGGGAATTCACCCACTGTGTAACAGGTGCAACAGACACGAAAGTGGTCAGTGCCGCAAGGGCCGCTGTCAGAGATGTCTCAAGATAGGGCACGAAGATAAAGATTGCAGGAGCTCACGACCTGCGAACCAGAACCAACAACAACCACCAGCTCCTCAAAACCAACAGCAACAGCAACAGCGAAGCAACAGGGGATGTTTTTAGTGTGGTGCTGAAGGTCACTTCAAGCGGGATTGCCCCCAGATGAACCAGAATCGCAACAACAATAACAACCAGGGCAATGGGAACAACAACGGTGGAAATAATAATGGCAATGAAGCTAGGGGACGTGCATTTGTGCTGGGGCAGGGAGAAGCAAGGAATGATCCCAACGTAGTTATGGGTAAGTTTCTTCTTGACGACTTTTATGTTACTGTTTTGTTTGATTCGGGTGCGGATACAAGTTACATGTCCCTAAAAGTTAGCCAAATGTTAAAACGTGCACCAACTCCCTTAAGCACCAAGCATGTCGTAGAGTTAGCTAACGGTAAAAGTCTAGAGGCCACACACATAGTACACGGTTGTAATCTTATCCTCGCTGGTCAGACTTTCTCAATCGATCTCATTCCCATAGTTTTGGGTAGTTTCCACATCGTTATTGGGATGGATTGGTTATCCCAGCAGCAAGCAGAGATCTTATGCAAAGAGAAGATTTTTCATATCCCTCGTTCCGGTCAGGAACCTCTCGTGATTCAAGGCGACAAGAGTGGTGCCGTGGTGGGCATCATCTCTTTCCTAAAGGCCCAGAAGTGTTTGCGAAAGGGCCACACCACTATTTTAGCGCTTGTTACTGACGCCTCAACGAAGGAGAAGAGATTGGAGGACATTCCAGTAGTTTGCGACTTTCCTCAAATGTTTCCAGAGGAATTACCTGGGCTACCGCCTCATCGCCAGGTCGAATTCCAGATCGAGCTAGCTCCAGGAGCAGCACCAATAGCTCGTGCACCGTATCGATTAGCCCCATCAGAACTTGAAGAACTATCCAAACAACTGCAAGGACTCTTGGATAAGGGTTTCATTTGTCCTAGCTCATCACCTTGGGGAGCTCCAGTACTATTCGTGAAAAAGAAAGACGGTACCTTCAGGATGTGCATTGACTACCGTGAACTCAACAAGGTGACCGTGAAGAATCGCTATCCTCTTCCACGCATCGACGACCTGTTCGACCAATTGCAAGGGTCGAGCTACTATTCGAAGATAGATCTGAGGTCAGGCTACCATCAGCTGAGAGTCCGGGATGAGGACGTCTCCAAAACAGCATTCAGAACTCGCTACGACCACTACGAGTTTCTAGTTATGCCATTCGGGTTAACGAACGCGCCTGCGGTCTTCATGGATCTTATGAACAGGGTGTGCAAACCTTACTTGGACAAGTTTGTGATTGTCTTCATCGACGACATCCTGATATACTCTAAGAGTCAGGAGGAACACGAGCAGCATTTACGACTCATTTTGAAACTCCTTCGAACAGAGCAGTTATACGCCAAGTTTTCAAAATGCGACTTCTGGCTTCGTTAAGTCCACTTTCTAGGCCACGTGGTAAACAAGGATGGGATCCATATTGATCCATCCAAGGTAGATTCGATCAGGAACTGGCCTGCACCGCGTACGCCAACGGAAATACGCTAATTCTTGGGTTTGGCGGGGTATTACAGACGATTCATTAAAGATTTCTCAAAGGTTGCACAGCCGCTTACACCACTGACACAGAAGGGTGTCACCTACCGTTGGGGTAATACTCAGGAAACAGCTTTTCAACACCTAAAGGATAGGCTCTGCAGCGCACCTATTCTTTCATTGCCAGAGGGCACAGACGATTTCGTGGTCTATTGTGATGCATCCATTCAGGGTCTTGGATGTGTGTTAATGCAGCGCGACAAAGTCATTACCTACGCTTCGCGCCAACTTAAGGTTCACGAAAGGAACTACACAACACACGATTTAGAGCTGGGAGCTGTTGTTTTCGTGCTCAAGATATGGCGACACTACCTGTACGGTACCAAGTGCGCTATCTACACCGATCACAGGAGTCTCGAGCATATCTTCAAGCAGAAGGAATTGAACATGCGTCAACGTCGATGGGTTGAACTACTTAACGATTACGAATGCGCCATCAAGTACCATCCAGGCAAAGCCAACGTTGTGGCTGACGCTCTCAGTCGAAAAGACACTCTACCTAGACGCGTGCGAGCACTACAGCTTACTATTCAGTCTGCTCTTCCTGCACAGATACGAGATGCTCAGGTAGAAGCATTGAAACCAGAAAACGTAAGGGTTGAAGCCTTACGTGGCTCAAGGCAACGATTAGAACAGAAGGAAGACGGTGCCTATTACGTAGCAGGGCGTATTTGGGTCCCACTATATGGCGGTTTACGAGAACTTGTGATGGATGAAGCACGTAAGTCTCGCTACTCGGTACATCCAGGTTCGGATAAAATGTACCACGATCTCAGAACTACGTATTGGTGGCCTAGCATGAAGGCCCACATTGCAACTTACGTCGGCAAGTGTTCGACCTGCGCGAGGGTCAAGACGGAATACTAGAAACCATCAGGCCTACTTCAGCAACCAAAGATACCACAATGGAAATGGGAGGAAATTTCCATGGATTTCGTTACTGGCCTGCCTAGATCTCAACGTGGAAACGATACCATTTGGGTGATCGTGGATCGACTCACAAAGTCTGCACACTTCCTGGCTATTAAGGAAACAGACAAGTTCTCCACTCTTGCAGACGTGTATCTCAAGGAAGTTGTCTCCAGGCACGGGGTGCCAACCTCTATTATTTCGGATCGTGATGCACGATTTACTTCAGAACTATGGCAAGCAATGCACAAATCTTTTGGCTCTCGTTTAGACATGAGCACAGCTTACCACCCTCAGATAGATGGGCAGTCTGAGCGCACTATCCAGACTCTAGAAGACATGCTTCGGGCATGTGTTATCAATTTCGGCAGTAGCTGGGAAAAGCATCTCCCTTTAGTGGAGTTTTCATATAATAACAGTTACCACACTAGCATTCAAGCCGCTCCATTCGAGGCATTGTACGGACGTAAATGCCGGTCACCTCTCTGTTGGGCAGAGGTGGGGGATAGTCAAATCACAGGTCCAGAAATGGTAGTTGATGCTACTGAACGAATTGCACAGATACGGCAACGCATGGCGGCGGCTCGCGACCGTCAGAAAAGTTACGCTGATAAGCGCAGGAAACCACTCGAGTTCCAAGTTGGGGATCGAGTGCTACTTAAAGTCTCACCCTGGAAAGGGGTAGTTCGTTTTGGCAAACGAGGCAAACTCAATCCGCGGTATGTCGGACCGTTCGAAATCATAGAAAGAATAGGCAAAGTAGCCTACAAACTGAACCTACCAGCTGAACTCGGTGCAGTTCACAACGTTTTCCACGTATGAAATCTGAAGAAGTGTCTGTCAGATGAGACCCTCATAGTTCCTTTGAAGGAGCTCACTATCGACGAACAGTTGCGATTCGTCGAGGAACTAGTAGAAATCACGGACCGGGATGTTAAGGTCCTCAAGCACACCAGAATACCTCTTGTTCGAGTTCGTTGGAACTCCCGTCGTGGCCAAGAGTTCACCTGGGAACGCGAAGACCAGATGAAAGAAAAGTATCCCCAATTGTTCGCGAACAGTACAATCACTACTGAGGCCGAAGCTACCACGAAATTTCGGGACGAAATTCCAGATCAACGGGGGGAGGATGTGACACCCCAGGAAAACCATGCAACTTAACTAGCTTCCTCAGTGAGTACGTACCAAATTTCGGGATGAAATTTCTTTTAAGTTGGGGATAATGTGACAACTCGTATTTCTGAACCTATCTTTGTACTTTGATGTAACGTTTGTGAACATGATACGACTATATGAACTTGAGTGATTAATTGAATGTTATAATTATATGTTATGTGTAATATATGTATGTATGCAAACGAGCCCAAACGCACAACACTCACCCGATCGCATAAGCCCATTTGGGCTACACTCTTGTATTCGGAGCAAATGGGCAGCCCAAGTGAGGGTTCGGCCCACTTCAATTACACGCATAACACTAGGAGGTAGGGGTATATTCCTCATTAGTTGAAAAACACTTTACACACACAAACCCTAGCTCTTTCTCTCCTCTCAACTCGTCGGCAAACACACCCTCTCCATCGGAGCTTCTTGATTCGGATCACCCTCTTCTACCTTCAATTCGGTTAGTGTTTCATAGTTATTGCCTTGTTAATTGATACCGTGATTTAGATGTTATCATGCAATGACTTGTGAATGATATATTATTGATTATGAATGTTGATGGTTAGTATTGATATTCGGCTCACATGTAAAGGATTATGATCAATAATTGTTAATCGTGTGATGTTGTTAATGATCTAGAATCTATTGCAAATAATCGGCAGTGATATACGATTTTAGGATGATGGTTATGTTGTTAGGATCATGAGCCATGTTAATGATTGTGATTGATGTTTATGTTTTGATTATATTTAGGGTTCATATGAATTAGATGTTAAAAACTCTCATTTGATCGATTATTGGTTAAGTTGGAACCGGATAGTTGTTGATTGTTAACCACGAAAATAGGAAACTGATTGATTTCCTTGACTGATTTATTTTATGATTGGTAACTTTCGATTTTCCATAAATGATATGCATAATATTCGGGTGTTTAAACTAATCGCACAAGGCTCCTAGTCGCACAAGGTCAGACCGTACAGGATCTGATCTGATCGCACAAGGAGTCCAGTCGCACAAGACGATCCAATCGCACAAGGTGCCCCAGTCGCACAAGGCTAATTGGATCGCACAAGTTGTAATGTTGGGCCGGGTATACAAGTGGGCTGGGCTAGTTCGGATCGCACAACCCAAAATGGATCGCACAAGTCGACCGGATCGTACAAGCCGTCCGGATCGCACAAGACCTATATTTATTTATTGGGCCGCATTCTGTTAGGATTTATCATTGGGCCGGGTTATTCTATTGGGCTTCTAAGGGTGAATCGCACAAGACAGTTAGACTTGTGCGAGCCCAATCTTTTAATCACACAAGTTGAATATGTTATGACTGTTAAACGTGATGATGTGTAACTGCCATGATCTGTACGTGTTCCTTATCTGCTAGCTTATGTGATACTTATGTGCACTACTCGAAAACAAAACCTGACTTGTATGGTAACTATGTTAGGACGTGGTTGACCACTAGCAACTAGACTTGATCTTTCTGTGTATATGCCGAGCAAACCAAGGTGAGTTCACACTCTTACCAAGGCATGGGGTTCCCAGGGTCGGGAATGGGTTTGGAAGATTTCTTATACTTAAGACATTATCAGGATTACGTACTTTAGGCCTCGGGAGAGGAAGGTTATTGATAAATACTGCTAGACTAGTGATACAAATACTTCTCTTCGCACACACGCCGGGAATGGCTGCGATAATAGAACTAATCTTCGCACACATGCCTGGAATGGCTGCGAACCATACACTAAACTTCGCACACATGCCGGGTGGGCTGCGATACAAATATACCTAGTCTAGAATACTTGGGAAACTCTCACTAATCTTCGCATACATGCCTAGAGGGCTGCGATACAAATGCATACTTGGGAGTCCATTGGTTGGGGTGTGACAGATTGGTATTAGAGCCATAACTATAGGGAATTAGGCTAGACACGACCTAGTCCGGGTCGTTGTCTTAGAGACCTAGACTATAGTTAGGAACCAACAAACCTAGCTTATGTGCTATATTCTAATATTCTACGCTACCACTGCACTCGAATTTTCAAATAGAGTCAAGCGATTTAGTCGAGATTAGGTGTGAAAGCCACAAACTCTCGACTAAATTGTTTGGTCAATGCTGATTTTATCAATTTATCAATGGTTTCCTCATTATTTTCGATAACGAACGAGGAGAATTATACCAAATTAGGAGTGAAATCCATATTTTGATGAATAATCTACTCAAAACAAGAAAGCAGTTGCTAAGCTAGGGGTGAAACCCTAACCTTGACAACTTGTTCCGGATTTTTTTATTTTTATTTGTCTCACCAAAGCCTCGATGGACTCCAGCGACCTGAACTCACAAGTATGACCCAGGGAATACGCGTTGAATGCCCAAGAATCGAGGGAGAAACGCGATCCCGAAAGTCGAAAAGTGACGACAAGTCTACTGCGAATAGTCGAATCGCTTTGGGTAGTCGATGTCTAATAGCCGCAGACAATCCATTACTCGATTCTACGTGTTTCGATTCTGAGCCCGCAACTGCTGACTCTGATAATTCGCCGATTTTATATGATTTATGTGTTTATGTGCTTAATTTTTTTTTGGAGAATTATTCGATTTTTACTATCACTTTGATCAACACACACGACTCGCATTGCTCTTCTATCTCAACACGCTAACAAGTCGCTGCAAATCTAGACAAAATTACGCTACAATATACGCTTATACTGTCGACATGCTATACGATCATACTATACTACCTGATACGATATACGTGACCGATATATACGAACGACACGCGAGCTTTGAATGATAGGTTTCTGTATTCTGACAGCCTCGGTGACTAAATGCGTATGTGCTTCTATGTTTCTGTGTTTCTGTGATCTACGTGCCTACGTGCTTATGTGCTTCTGTGACTACGTGAATCTGTGGTTATGTGCCTATGTGTTTATGTGATACGTGTTTCGACGTGTTCCTAAGCTTTAATAAGTAGTAGACGTGTGAGGTGAGATTCGGTTTGTTGTGTCTGAGACCTACGACAATGTCCGTTGCAGACCACGTCGTCATCTGGACACCGAACCCCTCTTACCCGCCAAGAGAAGAGAGACAAGCGTCTCGCTGCCATCATCGCCAAGCAAGTGGCACAAGCTGTGAGCGAGGTATATGAAAACGTTAGCAAATCGTCTGAGGAGTCGCGAACCGATGCTCCTAAAGATGGTAACAAGACCGTTTTCAGTTTCAAACAGTTCAAGGCATGTGGACCAAAAGAGTTTACCGGAGAAGATGGCCCTACCGCCATGTTTCAATGGTTTGATTCGGTTGAAGTCACTCTGCGCCAAAGTGGCTGTCTTGAAAATCTCCGTACCCTCAATGCGACCGGTGTCTTCCAGTCCCGAGCTCTAGACTGGTGGACGGCCAAACGAAACAAACGCGGGAATGATGCAGCTTATGAGCTGACTTGGGAAGAGCTGAAGGCCATCATGATGGACGAATTCTGCCCTCCCCATGAACGCCAAAAGCTGGAGGACGAGTTTTGGAACATCAAGCAGAAGGACGGAGACAACGTTGCTTTAACTGCTCGCTTCAAGCAGCTTAACATTATCTGTCCCAATCAAGTCAAGACTCCAGACATGGCCATCAAGAAGTACATTCGAGCTCTACCTGATTGTGTAGCCGACTTTGTTCATGCCGCCAAGACATCATCAATTGAGGAGACTTACTTGCTTGCCGCCGAGATCAATGACAAGCGGGTAAAGTCTGGTTTCTGGGATAAGCCATCCAAGTCTTTGCATCAAGCTACTACTGCACCGACTGCCGACACCTCCACTGCTCAACCATCCAAGTCATCACGTCGCAAGAAGAAGCACAACAACAGCAGCTCCAGCAACAAGAACTGTGTCGTCACGACAACTGCTGCCCCTCTGCAAGCCGTACCGGCTCAGCAGCAGTCTCATCACCGACCAGCCCCAATGACCAATGCACTGCCAGCAAAGCGTGCTTACACATGTCCCAACCCGCTCTGCCCGACATGCTCATATCATCATCCGGTGGGAATCGCCTGTCGTTTCTGCGCTCACTGCAATCTCTACGGTCATTTCACTGCTAACTGTCGTTATGGTCCCCATCAAGCCCCAGTTCAAGCCGCCGCTCATCAAGCTCTACTCCCAGCCCCTCAAGGCCAACCCGCTGCTCAAGCACCCACGATCAATGTGACAACTCGTATTTCTGAACCTATCTTTGTACTTTGATGTAACGTTTATGAACATGATACGACTATATGAACTTGAGTGATTAATTGAATGTTATGATTATATGTTATGTGTAATATATGTATTTATGCAAACGAGCCCAAACGCACAACACTCACCCAATCGCACAAGCCCATTTAGGCTACACTCTTATATTCGTAGCAAATGGGCAGCCCAAGTGAGGGTTCGGCCCACTTCAATTGCACGCATAACACTAGGAGGTAGGGGTATATTCCTCATTAGTTGCAAAACACTTTACACACACAAACCCTAGCTCTTTCTCTCCTCTCAACTCGACGGCAAACACACCCTCTCCATCGGAGCTTCTTGATTCGGATCACCCTCTTCTACCTTCAATTCGGTTAGTATTTCATAGTTATTGCCTTGTTAATTGATACCGTGATTTAGATGTTCTCATGCAATGACTTGCGAATGATATATTATTGATTATGAATGTTGATGGTTAGTATTGATATTCGGCTCACATGTAAAGGATTTTGATCAATAATTGTTAATCGTGTGATGTTGTTAATGATCTAGAATCTATTGCAAATAATCGGCTGTGATATACGATTAGGATGATGGTTATGTTGTTAGGATCATGAGCCATGTTAATGATTGCGATTGATGTTTATGTTTTGATTATATTTAGGGTTCATATGAATTAGATGTTAAAAACTCTCATTTGATCGATTATTGGTTAAGTTGGAACCGGATAGTTGTTGATTGTTAACCACGAAAATAGGAAACTGATTGATTTCCTTGACTGATTTATTTTATGATTGGTAACTGTCGATTTTCCATAAATGATATGCATAATATTCGGGTGTTTAAACTAATCGCACAAGGCTCCTGGTCGCACAAGGTCAGACCGTACAGGATCTGATCTGATCGCACAAGGAGTCCAGTCGCACAAGACGATCCAATCGCACAAGGTGCCCCAGTCGCACAAGGCTAATTGGATCGCACAAGTTGTAATGTTGGGCCGGGTATACAAGTGGGCTGGGCTAGTTCGGATCGCACAACCCAAAATGGATCGCACAAGTCGACCGGATCGTACAAGCCGTCCGGATCGCACAAGACCTATATTTATTTATTGGGCCGCATTCTGTTAGGATTTATCATTGGGCCGGGTTATTCTATTGGGCTTCTAAGGGTGAATCGCACAAGACAGTTAGACTTGTGCGAGCCCAATCTTTTAATCACACAAGTTGAATATGTTATGACTGTTAAACGTGATGATGTGTAACTGCCATGATCTGTACGTGTTCCTTATCTGCTAGCTTATGTGATACTTATGTGCACTACTCGAAAACAAAACCTGACTTGTATGGTAACTATGTTAGGACGTGGTTGACCACTAGCAACTAGACTTGATCTTTCTGTGTATCTGCCGAGCAAACCAAGGTGAGTTCACACTCTTACCAAGGCATGGGGTTCCCAGGGTCGGGAATGGGTTTGGAAGATTTCTTATACTTAAGACATTATCAGGATTACGTACTTTAGGCCTCGGGAGAGGAAGGTTATTGATAAATACTGCTAGACTAGTGATACAAATACTTCTCTTCGCACACACGCCGGGAATGGCTGCGATAATAGAACTAATCTTCTCACACATGCCTGGAATGGCTGCGAACCATACACTAAACTTCGCACACATGCCGGGTGGGCTGCGATACAAATATACCTAGTCTAGAATACTTGGGAAACTCCCACTAATCTTCGCACACATGCCTAGAGGGCTGCGATACAAATGCATACGATACATGGATCGCTAAACGAACATACGATTTACAATACGATTACTATAACTGAACAAACCACTGTGAACTCGCTCAACTAGTTGGTGACTCTCTGTTACATGCCTTACAGGACCATAGGTACTCATGGAGCTTGCACGGGAGGCGCAGTCGTTGTGGGCACGGATTGTGGATATTATGATAAACACTTTTATAACATATCAACTTAATACTTATGTTGGGTTTTTACATTAATGCTTCCGCTACACACTTGTCTATGTTTGGTTTTGAAAACACCTTTCGTATTGAAGAATGACATTTACTATTTACATATACGTTCAATATAATTGGTGGCTTGATCCTGGTCATGTCACGCCTCCAAGCGGTGGTACCCTGCGTGTGGATTTTGGGGGTGTGACAATCAATGCTCGAGTCTGCTTTGCATGTGGTGATCCTAACCATTTTTCAAACATGTGCCCAAACAGTGTGGTGAAACAAGAGCCCCAACAACAGCAGCAGCAGCAACAACAAGCAGCCCGTGCCAGAACCTTCAACATCAATGCTCGTCAAGCCCAGGCTGACAACAACGTGGTTAATGGTACATTCCTTGTGAATGGTATTTATGCCTCATGTTTGTTTGATACTGGAGCTGATAACTGCTTTGTGTCGTTTGAATCCGAGAAGCTCCTTAGTCGTAAGCGTTCTTATCTCCCCTCGTCATTCGAAGTTGAAGTCGCTACAGGAAGAACTGTTGTCGTTAACTTTGTTCTCCATGATTGTACTCTCGAGCTCAACAATCACATCTTCCCAATCGACTTTATTCCTATGCAACTCGGAAGTTTCGACATCATAGTAGGCATGGACTTTCTTCGCGAAAACCATGCTGAAGTTGTGTGTTTTGATAAGATGATTCGATTCTCGCTCGCTAATGGTGATCTATTATGTGTGTACGGTGAAACAGCTTCGAAAGGTCTCAAACTCATGTCATGCATCCAAGCTAGCAAGTATCTCCGCAAGGAATACAGAGCTTTCTTGGCAAACATTGTAGTAGCGGAGAAGGAAAAGAAAAGGAAGGCCGAAGTCAAAGACGTTCCAGTGGTTCGTGAATTTCCTCAGGTGTTCCCTGACGATCTTCCCGGACTACCGCCAAGTCGTGATAACGACTTTCGTATCGACCTTATTCCTGGAGCTAACCCTGTAGCCAAAGCCCTTTATCGACTCGCGCCATCCGAAATGCGGGAACTTTCGAACCAACTCCAGGAGTTACTTGAAAAAGGCTATATTCGCCCGAGCACCTCTCCTTGGGGCGCGCCAGTCCTTTTCGTTAAAAAGAAGGATGGGTCGTTCAGGATGTGCATTGATTATCGGGAGTTGAATAAGCTAACCGTCAAGAACCGTTACCCTTTGCCCGGAATCGATGACTTATTTGATCAGCTGCAAGCTGCCAAGTGTTTCTCGAAGATCGATCTACGTTCAGGCTATCATCAATTGCGCATTCAAGAGGAAGACATCCCCAAAACCACTTTTCGAACTCGATACGGCCATTATGAATTCGTTGTTATGCCTTTTGGTTTAACTAACGCACCCACGGTTTTCATGGATCTGATGAATCGCGTGTGTAAGCCATTTCTAGACCGTTTCGTCATCGTGTTCATCGACGATGTCTTGATCTATTCTAAGTCGAAGACCGAACACGCGCAACATCTATGTTTGGTTCTCGAGCTACTCCAGGGGAATCAACTCTACGCCAAGTTCTCCAAGTGCGAATTCTGGCTGGAGGAGGTTCAGTTTCTGGGTCACATCGTTAACAGTCAAGGTATTCATGTCGATTCCGCGAAGATTGAAGCAGTTAAGAGCTGGATTACGCCTAAGAACCCGTCCGAAGTTCGTTCTTTTCTCAGACTAGCGGGCTATTATCGACGATTTATCGAAGGATTCTCTAAGATTGCTGTGCCGCTTACCGCCCTTACCCATAAAGACAAGTCTTTTGTTGGGGATCCGAACAAGAGTCTGCTTTTCAAACCCTAAAACCTATGCTTTGCAATGCTCCTATTCTCACATTGCCCGACGGAAACAACGATTTCATTGTCTATTGTGATGCCTCCAACCTTGGTCTTGGCTGTGTTCTCATGCAACGGGACAAGGTTATAGCTTACGCATCTCGTCAGCTCAAAATCCACGAGAAGAACTATACAACCCATGATCTCGAGCTAGGCGCAGTTGTTTTTGCATTGAAGATTTGGCGACACTACCTGTATGGTACCAAGTGTACGATCTTCACCGATCACAGGAGTCTACAACACATCTTTAATCAGAAAGAACTTAACATGCGTCAACGCTGATGGGTAGAACTTCTTAACGATTACGACTGTGAGATTCGTTATCACCCAAGCAAGGCAAATGTTGTTGCCGCCGCGCTCAGCAGACGGAGTTATTTGCTCAGTATTCGCAATACCCAAGCCCAGCATGATCTCAAAACCCTCATCCGCGAAGCCCAACATGCTTACTTTAATGAACGCACCTTGAAGAAAGAGAGGATCTATCACGATGGAGCTCAGCTTGTAAGCAAAGCAAATGGGATTTTCTATTATCTGGATCGAATTTGGATCCCTAAGCGGACCAATTTGCGAAAGATTATAATGGACAAAGCCCACAAATCCCGGTATTCTATTCATCCCGGTGCCGATAAAATGTACCAGGATCTTCGTTACAAGTACTGGTGGTCGTGCATGAAACGGGATATTGCTCTCTATGTTGGAAGTTGCCTAACTTGTGCGAGAGTTAAGGCTGAAAATCAACGACCTTCTGGCTTACTCGAACAACCTCCAATCCCAATATGGAAGTGGGAGAGTATAGCTATGGATTTCATAACCAAACTTCCGCCCACGCCATCAGGTCACGACAGCATTTGGGTCATAGTTGATCGTCTGACCAAATCAGCCCACTTTTTGCCAATACGGAAAGACTACAAGGTAGAACGACTAGCCCGAATCTACACCGACGAGATCATTTGTAATCATGGTACGCCTCGTGACATTATTTCAGACCGTGATGCTCGGTTTACTTCGCGATTGTGGGAAACGTTTCAAGCAGCTCTTGGTACAACGCTTAACCTAAGTACCGCATTCCATCCTCAAACCGACGGACAGACTGAAAGAACGATCCGTACTCTTGAAGACAAGCTCCGTGCATGTGTCACAGACTTCGGTGGTAGTTGGAACAAATACCTACCGTTAGTCGAATTCTCGTACAACAACAGCTATCATGCCAGCATACAAATGGCACCATTCGAGGCTTTATATGGAAGAAGATGTTGATCGCCTATTGTATGGCACGAGATCGGTCACTCGCAATTAACCGGTCCCGAGTTACTACAAGAAACGACTGACAAAATCCTCCAGATTCGAGACAACTTGTTGAAAGCCAGGGATAGACAGAAAAGTTACGCCGATAGAAGACGCAAGCCCCTTGAATTTGACGTTGGCGACTACGTACACCTAAAGGTATCACCTTGGAAGGGTGTGGTCAGATTCGGCAAGAAAGGGAAACTAGCGCCTCGATGTGTTGGACTTTTTAAGATTCTGGAAAGGATCGGAAAAGTCGCCTACAGACTCGAACTACCGGAGGAACTTAATAACGTCCACCCGACTTTCCATATGTCAAACCTCCGAAAATGCCTAGCTGGTCATGATCTGATTGTACCTCTCGACGACCTTCAAGTCAACGAAACGCTGTACTTCATGGAAAATCCTCTCGAAATCATGGATCGCCAAACCAAGCAACTCAGACGCTCACGCATCCCTATCGTGAAAGTCCGATGGGAAGGCAAACGAGGCGCAGAGTTCACTTGGGAACTCGAAAGCGACATGAAGGCTAAGTACCCGCAATTGTTTAAATAAAGATCTGAAGCGAGAAATTGGTAAAATCATCCACGGTGATGTACAACTTTTAGCCTAATTTCGGGACGAAATTCCCTTAACAAGGGGAGGCTGTAACACCCCGTGTTTTCGAATGTCAAAGTCAAAGTCCAAGTCAAGTTTGACTTCTTTGACTGTAAATAGTCTATTTTATGTTTTGTATTATGTGGAGTAAGTGTTGTTAATCAGAGAAATCGAAGTAACCGAATGTTTAACCGATGCGAAACGATTTACGACTGTGAATAGTAGGAAGTAACAATGCGATAAAGTTAACCAAATCAGTAATCAAGCTAATCGAATCATCAATCGAACTCGAAACTCGAATTATGCGAATCTGGTGTTATTATACGTGTGTGTGTGCCTTATGTGTTACATGTGCGTATTTACCTTATGCTATGTGTGGTGATCAATCGAATCGAAACTCGAAACTCAATCGAACTCAATCGAAATCGAATGAGGAATGTAGATGCTTGTATGTAGATATAGTGGTTGGGATTAAAAGTAATTTGAATAGGAAACTCTATCGTACTCGTATCGTCTTCAATTGAAATCGAAATATCAAAAATCGTCGCACCGAACACTCGAAAGAGGCTGTGGATCGATCAGGCTCCTAGCCGATCGAACAGCCCAGCCGATCGGACAGACTGTCCGATCGAGCAGGCTGTCCGATCGGGATGCCTGGCCGATCGGCCAGCCCTTTCCTCTTTGGGAAGCCTATAAACAGGCCTGTCATTGTCATTCTTTCCACTTTTGGAAACCCTCTGACCGACCAGCTCGTGCTCCCCTTCTTTCCTCAGATTTCTTCCGGTTTCGGTAAGTTTTCATCCTAAACCTTGTACTTTCTTGATCAATACATGCTCCTACACCTTTCTATCTTTCAAATCTTGATTTTTAACAATGAAATCATCAAGATCTAAGGATTCTAGGATGATGTCATCATGGTGTTCTTCAAGAACTTCATGTTTTGGCCTCAATCCACCAAGAATCACTTGGATCTAGCCGATTTCCACATAAAAACACTAAGATCTACCACAGATCTGAACATTAACATAGTGTGAAGGATTGAAAGATGGATTTTTCAACATTCTTTCAACTCTTTTACACTCAATGCCTTCAAACCGGTAGAAACGGAGCTTGAGCTAACTCACCAATCATTCTAATGGTCAAATGGTTCAAGATTCGGATTCTATCTACGAGATTCCCCGACTTCGGGTTAAATTATAAACTCCGTTCCGAACCGTTCACCGGCCGGACTTGGGTGATTCCTGTCCGAGCAGGGGAAACAAGTAAGAACGAAGGTGCCATGGTTTAACTCGTTGTCAAAATATCTCAATATATCGTCAAATAATCAGAACAGCCAAGTGTTGGACGAACAGGCCGACCAGGTCAGGATGCTGACCGATCGAACAGGCTGTTCGAACGAACAGCCCAACCGATCGGACATGTCAGCCGATCGACCAGGCCAGCCGATCGGCTAGCACATGGCCCCACACTTTGACAACCCTTAATCGATTTTTCAACTCGTTCAACGTATTGGAGTGCCACCCGATCGAACATGTTGTTCGATCCGGTGACATCCAGCTAAGGACTTACTACCGAAGTGTCTAACCGATCGGTTAAGCCGGCTGATCGAACGGCCCGTTCGATCGATCGACCTGAAAGGTAAGAACACTTCAATGTTCTCAAATACTAAAACGAAAACTTCAAAAGGACAAGCCACATACACAAACACATCCTACTCAAGGGAAGAAACAATCCACTCGAACAGTCCAACCGATCGAGCCCACCGGCCGATCGAGCAGGCTGTCCGAACGGACTGCCTAACCGAACGAACAACCCGTTCGATCGAACTTACCGTTCGATCGACCAGGCTGTTCAACCCGTCGTCACTTGTTTCCATTTTACGCGTTACTCATCGTTATGCTATCGAACTATTCAGGCTAACCCTACTCTCAAGCGCTCCCTTCAATCCATCAATCAATCGCTGTGAGTATACTTGGACCCTTTTTGCTTTAGCACTTTTGGGTGTTACATACGTTACTTATCTAAAATCACAATCGAACACACTACTCAACTATTTAAACGCTAACCGTTCTGCATGTATTACATGACTAAATGAATGCTTGTTGTTATGTTTACACGTGGAATGCTGTCTACCTGCCTTAACGACGTAGTACTATAGTTTGGACTCAGCACCCGTTCACACGGGGGTTGTTAAGGACAATTACTTGCATGGATTACGGTGGTAATCATGTATTGCGAACTGTCTCAGACAGTCAACCCGCAGTCATTGGTATCGATAGATCCATGTCGATAATTAACCTGCTTCGTTTTCCTCTGTGAACGTGCTGGTTATGCGTAAACTATTTCGAACTCTATATGCTATTATTAAACTTGTATGCTCATCTTTACATTTTATGTATTGACTTTATTTGAACGTATGTGACAGGCAATTAGGATGCTTATCTGCTAGGAAGGCGAGCTAGGAATAAGCGTCTAGAGCATAGTTGTCTGTAGATCTTGCAGATCGAGTCTCTAGAAGCAATTAAACAATATTTATATCTTTATTTAAATCTGAGTTGTCAGAACAGTATATTTGACTAGATGCTTATCTGTAATAACTCTTTTTATTATTCGGGATACGGTATGGGACGTATTATTTAAACTAAATAGTAATGATAGTTGTTGTGGAAACTTCTGGACAATCTGTTTCGCTCAGTGCCATGCCCCGATGATTCCTCCATCGGTTTGGGTGTGACACTTGAGAAGAACCAAAGATATGTTCTTGGTGTTTAGAGGAGTGGAAGAGGAGCTCACTGTAAGGTGTTACACTGATGTGGTCTTCTAAAGTGACCGAGATAATTCTCGTTCACAATTAGGATTCGTATTCACTCTCAATGGAGAAGCTGTCTATTGGAAAAAGCTCCAAACAGAGTATAGTGGCGGACTAAGCCACCGAATCCGAATGTATAGTTGCATCAGATGCTGCGGAAGAATCTGCTTGGATGAAGTAGCACATCAACGACCTCGATGTGGTTTCAAGTATTCAGAAACCATCTAGGTATTCTATGATAACACAAGAATCATTGCTCAAACCAAGGAGCCCGAATCACAGGTTTAAGCACATTCTGTCACACCCTGGCTTTGCGGAAGCGTGGTTAATTTGGTGTGACTCCTTAATACCATAGCTTAACCATAACAAAGCTATATGAAATAAAATCATGCAAGATCATCCATTTAATTAAGTTTTAAAAACCAAGTACAACAACATTGTATCAACGGAAACACACCCTAACGACATAAACATTGTTCAACAAACATAAACATCAACATAATATAAACATAGTTTAAGGACTGTGACTTGTCCAGGAAAGAGTCACATTCCCTAAACCCGGATGACCTCGTAACTAGTGCAGCGGGAAGACGTGTCATACCGCGCCAGATCCTTTAATTCCCTGAAATACATGTAAGTTGGAAAAATCAACAATAATGTTGAGCGAGTTCATGTGTAAGTGAGTAAATAAACCTTTGTGAGTATAAAAATCCTGGTATGTAGCAAATAAGGGAATTGAGATCACCAATGGTTTGCAAGGCCATTGATATGTGTGAAGTGCAAGTAGGGAGACTCAAACCTAGCGGATTTATGCGTCGGGCACAAAGTCACCCCGAGGTCCGTTTCTAGTTTGGCCTGGGGCTGGGCTCGCTACACCCAGATAGATCTACCGCTCCTGTCCCTCGGTCCTACCATGAGGATTAATGACCTCATGTTGCTCCTACCCACTCACATGATCTAAGTAGTAAACCTCCTTACGCTAACCATACCATGTATAAAGTACTTGTAATCAAAGTAACATGTATTTCACCCCCGCAGTTTTGTAAAACCGAAAACAGTTAAGAGAAAAGGGGGACATGAACTCACAGTGGTGCGTCTCTACCAAGTATACCTCCAAATCAAGCAGCTGTGCGACGACCTACATGTACTAATTCTATTAGACGGACGGCCGTGCCTTAGCTTTATGGTTTAAGTTTTTGGGAAATAGTTAGACAACTATTTCGTGTTTACATTCTGTATATACTTGGTAATTATTTTCCTTCCCAAGGATGGGGGATTTAATACATGTGCGTTCGAAATATATTATTGAGTCTCACTTAAATATATTCTATTTCTAACTCCAAAATATAAATATTTTTCTCAAAAATATTATATTTTAACACATGATTTTCCCAAAATAATACTTTGTCAAAATTACGTGTTCATAAATATTTCTTTAAAATGCGTAAGTTACGTTTTAACGATCGAATGGTAATAATAATTACCGGTGTAACTTATATATTTATCGTGAAAGTGTTCGTATTAATTTGGATTCGTTAACATTCGATAATATTATTTTTACCCTAAAAATAATATTTATCTATCTTCACAAAATAATCATAAACACACATCAAGTGACGTTGTGAAAAATATATTTACTAAATATATATTTATCACATTTAATTTTTGTGAAAATCCCACCTCCGATATTTGTAAATAAAGTCGTGGCGAAACTTATATTTTGAAAACATGTCGAAAAGTATTTCTAACACTTATAGTGAAAATATTTCTAAGTGTTAGGTTTTTGGAAAAATTTCGCCAGAGTTTCCTCTGTAACTCGAGGTGGCCACGCTTTTAAGCGTATTATTTTCTTTTACAAATCAATCCAATAATTTTCTTATTCAATCAAAACAACGTCCAAAACAACAAACTAGTAAATAAATATGTAAATCGCAAAAATTACATGAACTTGTAGTTTTTCCAAACTATGATGTAAATCCCATTACTTTTAGCGGATCTTTATATACAGCAATCCGATTTCGTAAAAACCTCGTTTTTAGAGAAATTCCGTCTTTACAACTTCTCGTCATCTTTTATAAAAATTGTTATTTTGTCGAAACTTTGTGCTACACAAGTGTTTACACACTTGTGTGTTCTAAAAATCATTCTTGTTAATGTAAGATCCGTCTTTAGAAAACATGATTTCTTTGACACCTGGTTCTTTGAAAATACCGCTTGTAGATCCGTAGATCTACTAGTTTTAAACACTATTTCATAATAAAAATCGCTTTTACACAATTTCATGATTCATGTGTGGTAGAGTTTTATCCTTTAACCCTTGTTACATCTATAACAACTCTATGTCATGATCCATGATCATGACCAACCCGGGTTAAACGATGATCCGAGCTACCACAACATATTGGGTCCAAATAACCACACAAATCAATTACTACAAGATTTACACAACATATAAGCTTTGAACCATCTTTACTTGCATTTTAGTAAACTTTAATGCATCAACTTGTAGGATTACGAGTTTTAACCGTTACAAATCATTTTAACCACTTCAAAATAGTTCGAGAAGGTGATTTAAGCAACTTACTACTAGCTCCAGGCTAGGGAAGAATCTAGGCGCAAAATGAGAGGATAAAAGCAACGAGAAGAGGTCCTTTGAGTTCCGAATGCACCAAGCCTTCTTACACGTGATCCTTAATGCTTGAATGGTCTTGAAATGTGATGAAGGAAATCGAAAGATGGATGGATGTAGAGGGGGGTGTTCGGCCGAAGCCTTTGAGAGAGAGAGAGGAAGTGTTGTGGTGAATGTTATGTGATGAAGAGAATGATAGTCCAAGTGCATTACTTATAGACAATTACAAGTTCACTAACCATTGGATTTTATGCTACATAGATACTAAACAAAAGGATTAAAATAATAATTTGGAGGATAAAGTATGTCCCCCTTCTTGTGGACGGTTTGTAAAGGGGGGGGGGGGTAGTTTGGTTAGTTTTCAACTATCAATTAGATAATAGTTAGGTTAGTTTAGTTAAGTTAGGGATTAACCCGGTTAGTTGTGCGTTGTGCTTTATGGCCGGTGTTAGGGCATTCAGGGACCCCAACTGGCTCAGAAAAAGACAAATAATGTTATTGGCAATATTTTCATGTTCCGGGTAATGTCCGGTTGTTCGGTTGGATAGTAATCCGTTAAAGCGCCTAACAAAGCTTTAGAGTATCGTTAATACCATTTTTAGTGACACAACTTATTCCCGACACTTTGGAAAGTGTCTAGTAATATTTTTCTCATGTTTTGGCACTTTATTAGCTAGCTAAAAGCTGAATTGTTTATTAAAGTGCTGAGTTTTGTGCTTAGTGTACGTTTTAGGCACATCCAGTCATTGTAACTTATTCCTAGAGACGCAGTTCTACAACCCTTGTATCTTCACACTCACTATTGGTGTAGTGAAATATTTCTGGCTCATACAGGCCTTAGAGGCAATATCTGCCTGATGTTGGCTTTATCAGCATGTTCAATAGGTTATCCGTTCATAGTGCTACTGTGCTTTTGTGCATCATGTTTGTCAATAAGGTTCAGCATGTGAATAATGTAGTGACGGTATGTAAAGTATGATGCAGGAATATGCATGTATCAGAAATCAAGTAGCAGTTCATCAGTAATTTCAAACAAGCACAGTAATTAAGCAATAATTAATTATTAATTAAGTTGTACGGATACCTGGTTTAGTGAGGGTTGTCACATTCTCCCACCGTTAGAAAAATTTCGTCCCGAAATTTTAAGTTCTGCTTGTAGATGCAGGGTTCTTAGGAAATAAGTGGGGGTATTTCTCTTTCATCCGGTCTTCACGCTCCCAGGTGAATTCAGGACCATGTCTGGCATTCCAACGAACCTTGACGAGCTTGACACTGCTCCGGCGAGTCTTGTTCACTTTCCAATTAGTAACCTCAACGGGTTCTTCAACGAAGTGGAGCGTGTCGTCAACATGAATTTCGTCGGTAGGAATGACAACGGTATCTTGCGTCGGACTCTTCCTCAAATTGGATACATGAAATGTATCGTGAACTCCATTCAGTTCGGCAGGTAGATCCAACTTGTATGCTACGGACCCAATTCTTTCCAGAATTCTGAACGGACCAATATACCGCGGATTCAACTTTCCACGCTTCCTGAAGTGTGCCACACCCTTCCAGGGTGATACCTTCAACAAAACCATATCTCCTACCTCAAATTCCAGAGGCTTCCTTTTTCGATCCGCGTAGGCTTTCTGACGGTCACGAGCCAGACTGATGCGATCTCGGATCTGTGCAATCTTATCTGTGGTTTCCTGGACCATATCAGGTCCGACCAACTGTCTATCACCTGCGTCAGACCAACAAAGCGGTGATCAGCACTTGCGCCCATATAAAGCTTCGAATGGCGCGGCACCAATACTGGCGTGGTAGCTGTTGTTGTATGAAAATTCGACCAAAGGCAAATGCTTATCCCAGCTACCGCCCAAATCCATAACACACGCTCTCAGCATGTCTTCCAAAGTCTGTATCGTCCGTTCGCTTTGCCCGTCGGTCTTCGGGTGAAACGCGGTGCTCATATTCAATTGCGAGCCAAAAGCTTCTTGGAAGGATTGCCAAATCCTTGATACGAACCTTCCGTCTCTATCAGAGATGATCGAGAGAGGTACTCCATGGCGTGTAACAATCTCTCTCATGTAAATTTCGGCCAACTTACTCGTATTATCCTTCTCTCTGATAGGTAAGAAGTGCGCTGACTTCGTTAATCGATCCACTATTACCCAAATAGTGTCATGGCCTTTTGGCGTTCTTGGCAACTTTGTAATAAAATCCATGGAGATTTGTTCCCACTTCCACTTGGGAATTTCCGGTTGTTGCAGAAGTCCTGAAGGCTTCTGGTATTCCGCTTTAACCTTAGCGCATGTTAAACACTTGCTCACATAAACAGCAACATCACCTTTCATCCTAGGCCACCAATAATAGTCCTTAAGGTCCTGGTACATCTTATCTGCTCCAGGGTGGATAGAGTACCGCGACTTGTGAGCTTCATCGAAAATAACCTTCCTTAACCCTCCAAACAAAGGAACCCAAATCCTTTTCTCAAACCATAACGTTCCTTCCTTGTTTGGTACCAATAACTTCTCCATCCCACGGAGATATTCTTCTTCAAGGTTTCCTTCCTTGAGAGCTTCTTTTTGCGCGGCACGAATGCGCAAAGAAAGATCGGTTTGAATAATCATCTCCAAAGCCCTAACCCTTATGGGCTTGATCCTTTCTTTTCGACTTAGGGCGTCGGCGACCACATTCGCCTTCCCTGGGTGATACTTAATCTCGCAGTCGTAATCATTCAACAGCTCAACCCATCGTCTTTGCCTCATATTCAGCTCCTTCTGGTTGAATATGTGCTGTAGGCTCTTGTGATCTGTAAATATTGTACACTTCGTACCATAAAGGTAGTGTCTCCAGATCTTTAATGCAAAAATTACTGCGCCAAGTTCCAAGTCATGTGTGGTATAGTTCTTCTCATGTACTTTCAATTGACGCGGTGCGTAAGAAATAACTTTTTGGCGTTGCATCAACACACAACCCAATCCTTGACGTGAGGCGTCACAGTATACCACGAAATCATCTGTACCTTCTGGTAATGCTAAGATTGGCGCGTTGCAGAGCTTATCCTTCAATATCTGGAACGCTTCTTCCTGTTTGATTCCCCAGTCAAACTTCTTATCTTTCTGCATGAGAAGTGTCAATGGTTGAGCGATCTTTGAAAAATTCTCAATGAACCTTCGATAATAGCCAGCCAAACCCAAGAATTGCCGAATCTCGGTTGGCGTCTTTGGCGTTTCCTAATTCTTGACCGCTTCGATCTTTGTGGGATCAACATGAATTCCATCTCCATTTACCACGTGCCCAAGGAATTAGACTTCACGTAGCCAAAACTCGCACTTCGAGAATTTAGCATACAGCTGTTCCTTCTTCAGCAGTTCCAAAATAGCTCTTAGGTGCTGTTCGTGCTCAGCCTTCGTCTTCGAATAAATCAAGATGTCATCGATAAACACAATCACGAACTTATCCAAGTAGGGCTTGCAAACCCTATTCATCAAATCCATGAACACTGCAGGTGCGTTTGTTAACCCAAACGGCATAACGAGGAACTCGTAGTGTCCATAGCGAGTTCCGAAGGCTGTCTTTGGGATACTCTCCTCTTGTATCCTTAACTGATGGTATCCAGATCAAAGATCGATCTTAGACTAAAAGCTTGAGCCTTGCAGTTGGTCGAATAGATCATCGATCCTTGGTAGAGGGTATCTATTCTTGATCGTCAGTTTGTTCAATTCTCTGTAGTCAATGCATATACGGAAACTAGCGTCCTTCTTCTTGACAAACAAAACTGGAGCTCCCCAAGGCGAGAAGCTTGGTCGGATAAATCCCTTGTCTAACAACTCTTGAAGTTGTGTCGACAGTTCTTGCATCTCAGACGGAGCAAGTCTATAGGGTGCCTTAGCAACAGGCGTGGCGCCTGGAACTAAGTCGATGCGAAACTCTACTTGCCTCTGACGCGGCAGTCCAGGTAAATCATCTGGGAAGACTTCTGGATATTCCCTCACGACAGGGATGTCTTCGATTCTTGGCTCAGCAGCTTTCTTATCTACAATGTGTGCCAGGAAGGCAGCACATCCCTTCTGCAAACACTTTCGCGCTTTCAAGCAGCTGATAATTCTCAAAGGCGTCTCACGCTTCTCTCCATGAACCACAATTGTTTCACCATCTTCGGTTGGGATACGAACAACCTTTTCATGACAAACTATCTCAGCCTTGTTGCCTGATAACCAATCCATTCCTACCACCACGTCGAAGCTTCCCAACTGGACTGGTAGTAGATCCAGAGAAAACTCACGCTCTCCCAGTTCGATCACACAGCCTCTGATAACTTCGTTGGCTTCTACTAACTTTCCATTGGCCAATTCGATCGAGTACGGAATATCTAACTTACTAGCGGCTAAACCAAGCATATTCTTAAACTCTAACGACACGAAGCTATAATCGGCGCCAGTATCAAATAAAACGGATGCATAGCGTTGGTTTACAGGGAACGTACCAGTAACGACATTGGGATCCTGGCGCGCTTCCCTCGCTTCTATGTTGAAAACCCTTCCACGGGCTTGGTTCAACTCTGGGCAGTTCCTCTTGTAGTGCCCAAGATCACCACAGTTGAAGCATCCGGATCTCTGCCCATTTCCACCAGCTTGATTATTCCTCTGGTTACGATTCACAGCGCCCGCTTGGTTAGCATTGTTGCCTCGATTCCCATTACCTCCATTGTTTCCTTGTGGGCGATTTCCATTCCCACCCCGGTTGTTATTTCTGTTTCCGAATCCTCCCTGGCCTCCCTAGCCAGCAGTGGCCCAACAAGTGTCCTTCAAGTGGCCAGGCTTTCCACATGCCTCGCATACTTTCATAGTGCAACGGCCAGAATGGTGTCGTTGGCAGGTATTACACTTGGGTTGGGTGCCCAGATATCCTTTTCCTTTCTTTCCACTACCAGCTGTAACCTGTGCTGGCATGCTTGATTCTCCTTTCTTAACCACCCCGCTAGTGCCTTGCTTGAAGTTTGAGAACTTCCGCTTGTTACCTCCTGATGACTCGACGCGAGTCTCTTTCTTCTTTGGCTCAGCTTCATCAAACTTGTTCAGGCGAATAGCTTCCTTAGTGAGAGCCACGCTCAAATCAATCGCCTCAGTAATAGTCGCACGCTTGGAGGAGGTCACCATGCTTATGATTTGAGGAGCTAGTCCCCAAATAAAATGTTCAATCCTTTTGAACTCTGGAGTGACCATGTAGGGTACCACATGCGATAAGTCGTGGAACCTCTGAACGTATTCTGCGATCTTTGGACCTTCCATCTTTAAATGCCAGAACTCAGTTTCCAATCGTCGGATTTCCACGTGGGAACAGTACTTTTTGCGCATAAGTTCCTTCAGTTCGGTCCAGGTTAGCGCGTAGGCAGCAGCTTCACCAAATGTCTGTACTTGCAAATTCCACCAAGATAGGGCTCCATCCAAGAATAGCCCAGAGATATAGGTGACTTGCTGGTCTAGTGCGCATTTGCTCATGCGAAGAACAGATTCAGTTTTCTCAGCCCAACGAACAAAGGCGACAACACCTCCAGTGCCATCAAAGTTGACAGGCTTGCAGTCTAGAAACTGCTTGTAGGTGCACCCTGCACGTACAGTATAACATGTGAACGGCATTAGCATCTTTGCTATAGATATCCAATTTGGTCATGGTAGGTCTAAATGGCTTAGTATTACCATGAGGTGGGTTATTGTTGCCAGTATTGCCAGAGTTGCTTCCACTAGTCCCTCCTTGAGAGGCGGCGTATTGTGCGATGGCAGCAGCGATGATTTGCTGGAGTTCCGCCTGATTAGTAGGCATTTGCGGTTGTTGATGTCTCGGCGGCATCTTCTAAAAGATGGGTTTACGTCGGTCAGGGCATAGTAAAGCGTACGTATATAATGATAATAATAGTACATAACATCTCATGTTATCAATATATCATTCACATAACATCTCATGTCATAAAAATATAAATAATCAATCAAGCATCAAATATGATGAGAATACTGTGATTGCCATATATCGAGACCACATAGTAAGTGTACAAGTACATCACAGTGTCATACAACATCAATCGACTAAGGGCTACATCACCCCAGTCCAAAAACTATATCGAATCAGTGCAATACATCAAATACATGTCAACAAAAGTCAGAATCAAATGTAGTCTCCAAAAATGCTGTGCAGTCAAAAGCAATCGCCGTCTTCTCACCAGCGTCTACCCATATGGTACTGAGAAGCTCTACACGGATGGCGGTGGAGGAGAGGGAAAGTGAGTTTAAAACAAACGACGCAACTGGAGCCAGTCCTCCTCCATGTCTCTCTAGGTACGCAAGAAAGAGGCAACCTGCTGCTCTAATGCAAAGAGGCGTGCAGCATAGTCCGGTGGTAAAGGTCGAGAGGGCTGCAAAGGAGAGTGGGTCTGACCCTGGCACTGACACGGCGGCGGCTGAGCTCTCTCAAGCTCCTGAATGCGCTGTGTGTGTGCCTCGTGCTGGGCGACAAAAGACATCAAAACATCCTCAATGGAGTACCCCATGTGGAAAGGATGGTAAGGGTCGGTCGGTGGCATGACAGGTGGTGACGACCAAAGGAATGGCTCACTGGTGGGATCAAAAGGTGCCACATGAAATGGAGAAACAGGGGGAAAAGTAGACGGTGGTATAGCAGGGATAGATACCGGTACATGCCCAAAAGGGTGAGCCGAAGAACCCTCTCCAGGTCTAGCTGGAGGTGTGAACTGAGGAAATGAAAAGGAGGTATCGACGTGACGGGTATCAGTGAGCTAAGGGGGAATAGGTGGAACCTCATCATTAGCAGGAATCCACCCGTGCTGGGCGTGCTCATCTCGTGGATCCAAGTGGGTCGCGAAAAGTGCATGCTCGGGCTCCAGTGGAACGGGATCAGGTGGGGGAGCAACAAGGGGGTCAACAGGTGCATCAGCAATAAGTGGGGGATCAACATGATCAGCAGCAATGACATGATCGCCCTCCAACAACGGAGCATCCACAGGGTGATCATCAATAGGTGGGTCAGCAATCACAGGCTCAATAATGGGTGCGTCAGCATGAACTGGGTCATGCTCAAACGCAGGGTCTAGAGCGGCTACCTGCTCAGGGGCCATGGCAGGCTCGGGATCATCAAAGGCCATCTCAAAATCAAACTCAGGGTCGATGGGATCAACTGGGTCTACTGGGTCGACTGGATCCTCCATAGGCTGTTCCATAGGTATAAACTCTATATCCTGATCTGGGTCGAATCCTGGGGGAAAGATAGGATCGGAATCCTCCACATCATCGTGGTCGAAAGCAAAGCTAGGAATAGGGGCAATAGAGGATGCCTGGTCAGGATCTGAACCATGTGAAAAGTGTTGTGCGCTCCGAGTGTGTGAAGGTGCGGAAGCCACATACTCGAAAGAGTCTGGGACCGGAGAGTGAGCAGGTGACTCCTCAGCGGGAGCATCCGCGATCATCAAGAGATCACCAGCAACAAGAAGGGCCTCGCCCTGAGCCTCATCCTCTATGGGCTCATCATCATACAGATCGACGTCGCCATCGTCGTCGGCGTCGAGAAGCAAATCATAAGCAGGATAAACAGCTAAGGGTATGGGAGCAGGGATCTCCACTAACGGTAGGTCCCCAATAAGAGGGCCATCGGCGAGCTCATCAGCACCATCATGTAAAGCAAAGGGCTGAAAGTCGTCCTCGTCAGTGCTAGTGACGTCGGATGTGTGGATCTCGCGCTCTGAAGATACTAAATCGTCTGATACGATCGGTCTAGGGCCTGTGGTGTCTGAGTCACCAGTGCCGGTCGAGTCCATGTGTCTGTAACATAAACACAAATATGCACAAATAATCAGTCATACAATCAGGTAAACACATTAGTCACCAAGTAAGCAATCAATTAGTTCTCCTAGTCCCACTAGCCTCCCAGTCTCCTAGACTGATACTCCTAGTACCACTAGCCAAATTCTCCCAGCCTCTAAGACTGCTCTATCATCTACCCCGATCTCTTAGATCGAGCCTCGGCCTCCAAGACCGAGCCTCAGTCTCCAAGACTGAGCCTGCTCTTCCTAGTCTCACTAACCATCTACCTCGATCTCTTAGATCGAGCCTCGGCCTCCAAGACCGAGCCTCAGCCTCCAAGACTGAGCCTACTCTTCCTAGTCTCACTAACCATCTACCGCGATCTCTTAGATCGAGCCTCGGCCTCCAAGACCGAGCCTCAGCCTCCAAGACTAAGCCTAAAAAATAAATAAAATGTGCTCAACATTTGTTTGGAAAAACGTTTTGGATCTGGACTTAAGTGGTATGCAGTAAAAATGTTTTCGTGAGAGCCCTAGTGATCATAGTCTAGACTCGAGAGGGAATCCTAGTTCGCTATGATCAGAGCTCTGATACCAAGTTGTCACACCTTGGCTTTGCGGAAGCGTGGTTAATTTGGTGTGACTCCTTAATACCATAGCTTAACCATAACAAAGCTATATGAAATAAAATCATGCAAGATCATCCATTTAATTAAGTTTTAAAAACCAAGTACAACAACATTGTATCAACGGAAACACACCCTAACGACATAAACATTGTTCAACAAACATAAACATCAACAAAACATAAACATAGTTTAAGGACTGTGACTTGTCCAGGAAAGAGTCACATTCCCTAAACCCGGATGACCTCGTAACTAGTGCAGCGGGAAAACGTGTCATACCGCGCCAGATCCTTTAATTCCCTGAAATACATGTAAGTTGGAAAAATCAACAATAATGTTGAGCGAGTTCATGTGTAAGTGAGTAAATAAACCTTTGTGAGTATAAAAATCCTAGTATGTAGCAAATAAGGGAATTGAGATCACCAATGGTTTGCAAGGCCATTGATATGTGTGAAGTGCAAGTAGGGAGACTCAAACCTAGCGGATTTATGCGTCGGGCACAAAGTCACCCTGAGGTCCGTTTCTAGTTTGGCCTGGTGCTGGGCTCGCTACACCCAGATAGATCTACCGCTCCTGTCCCTCGGTCCTACCATGAGGATTAATGACCTCATGTTGCTCCTACCCACTCACATGATCTATGTAGTAAACCTCCTTACGCTAACCATACCATGTACAAAGTACTTGTAATCAAAGTAACATGTATTTCACCCCCGCAGTTTTGTAAAACCGAAAACAGTTAAGAGAAAAGGGGGACATGAACTCACAGTGGTGCGTCTCTACCAAGTATGCCTCCAAATCAAGCAGCTGTGCGACGACCTACATGTACTAATTCTATTAGACGGACAGCCGTGCCTTAGCTTTATGGTTTAAGTTTTTGGGAAATAGTTAGACAACTATTTCATGTTTACATTCTGTATATACTTGGTAATTATTTTCCTTCCCAAGGATGGGGATTTAATACATGTGCGTTCGAAATATATTATTAAGTCTCACTTAAATATATTCTATTTCTAACTCCATATCAGGTCCGACCAACTGTCTATCACCTACGTCAGACCAACAAAGCGGTGATCTGCAATTACGCCCATATAAAGCTTCGAATGGCGCGGCACCAATACTGGCGTGGTAGCTGTTGTTGTATGAAAATTCGACCAAAGGAAAATGCTTATCCCAGCTACCGCCCAAATCCATAACACACGCTCTCAGCATGTCTTCCAAAGTCTGTATCGTCTGTTCGCTTTGCCCGTCGGTCTGCGGGTGAAACGCGGTGCTCATATTCAATTGCGAGCCAAAAGCTTCTTGGAAGGATTGCCAAATCCTTGATACGAACCTTCCGTCTCTATCAGAGATGATCGAGAGAGGTACTCCATGGCGTGTAACAATCTCTCTCATGTAAATTTCGGTCAACTTACTCGTATTATCCTTCTCTCTGATAGGTAAGAAGTGCGCTGACTTCGTTAATCGATCCACTATTACCCAAATAGTGTCATGGCCTTTTGGCGTTCTTGGCAACTTTGTAATAAAATCCATGGAGATTTGTTCCCACTTCCACTTGGGAATTTCCGGTTGTTGTAGAAGTCCTGAAGGCTTCTGGTATTCCGCTTTAACCTTAGCGCATGTTAAACACTTGCTCACATAAACAGCAACATCGCCTTTCATCCTAGGCCACCAATAATAGTCCTTAAGGTCCTGGTACATCTTATCTGCTCCAGGGTGGATAGAGTACCGCGACTTGTGAGCTTCATCGAAAATAACCTTCCTTAACCCTCCAAACAAAGGAACCCAAATCCTTTTCTCAAAACATAACGTTCCTTCCTTGTTTGGTACCAATAACTTCTCCATCCCACGGAGATATTGTTTGGTACCAATAACTACTAGCTCGAGGCTAGGGAAGAATCTAGGCGCAAAATGAGAGGATAAAAGCAACGAGAAGAGGTCCTTTGAGTTCCGAATGCACCAAGCCTTCTTACACGTGATCCTTAATGCTTGAATGGTCTTGAAATGTGATGAAGGAAATCGAAAGATGGATGGATGTAGAGGGGGGTGTTCGGCCGAAGCCTTTGAGAGAGAGAGAGAGGAAGTGTTGTGGTGAATGTTATGTGATGAAGAGAATGATAGTCCAAGTGCATTACTTATAGACAATTACAAGTTCACTAACCATTGGATTTTATGCTACATAGATACTAAACAAAAGGATTAAAATAATAATTTGGAGGACAAAGTATGTGTGACAACTCGAGTGTTTGACTTTCACTTTCGCATTTATTGCGCGTTGACTTTGACTTTGACTGTTTAGTTGTTGGATTGTGGACTTGAATTATACGAGTTGTTTGCCTATATGTTACTATTTGTGGTGATAGAAAATAATATTAGAATTGTTATTATTATAATATTAACTTTAACCTAGCCCTCGAAGGATGACATGTAGTTCGAAGGATTCGAAGGACCACGAAGGATAACCTTCGACCCCGAAACATATCCTTCGAGCACGAAACATATCCTTCGAGCACGAAACATATCCTTCGAGCACGAAACATATCCTTCGATATGTTTCGGCCCAGTCTTTCCAATGGGCTTGGCCCATTACTGTGATACGTATATATGGGAATGCATGAAATCAGTGGTTATTTTTCTAAAAACCCTAGAGCATCTTTACTTGTGACGGCAACCACAAACTTACGGAGACTTCTTGCTGATCAATTCCCTGTTTTCAATATCGGTTAGTGTTTAATGTATATGCTTTCATGATTTATCGATCGCCTTACAATATGTTGTTGATCGGACTTGTATGCTAATCGATTATGTATGTTAATGGGATATGAATGTTATAATTGCCTAATCGTTTTGCAATATGTGTTTTTATGATCGGTTAGTATGGATGTTTTGAAAGATACTAGGGTTGTATGTTAATCGGTTGTGCTTATTGGTAGGATTTGGATGTTCATCGGATTTGTATGCAAATTGGATCTGTTGTGATTAGGGTTAATGATAAGGCTTGTGGATTGGTTGTGATGTATACACTACGGATTGTTATTGTTCACTGTTCTTGAAAACGGAATCGTATAGGATAAAGTGTTATGCTTGTTAATCAAATTAGGGTTCTTGAGTGAAACCTTGTGATTATGCTTGTTTGATCCTGTTGACAATAACTGATTAGTGAAATTGTGTTAATGGATAAAACGTAACTGCCATGACCGAAAGATAGCAATGGCCCGAACCATGGTAGTTTGACCGAACCATAATCTGATCGAACCATAGTTGACCGAAGGATACTGGTTGACCGACAGATAGTTGACCGAAGGATACTGGTTGACCGACAGATAGTTGGACCGAAGGATAGTTAGGACCGAAAGATGTCATGGTCCGAAACATGACATTCGGCCCGAAGGATCATTGTGACACTTGTTTTCGAAAGATGATAGTATGAGTCGAAGGATACTAGGGTTTTGAATAATGTTTGAACAGTGGAACATACGTTGACTTAATTGACATGCCATGCTTAGTGATGAACGTGCAATACTACGTGCCGTGCTGATATGCAAACTGACTGCTATGTGAACATTAAATTGCATGCGTATCGTTGTGAACATGAACTGATTTGTTATACGTGCATACGATAGGACGTGAATAAATTACTTGTGAGTGCATAACCTAGCATACCGAGCAAACCAAGGTGAGTTCACACAGCCAAGGCATGGGTTCCCAGGGTGGGAATGGGTTGGATGATTACTTGTGCATACTTTGATACTGTAACGAACGACTAAACTGTTGATGCTTACGAACTACTCAACTGCCTTCGCACCCACCCTGGTCGGTAAAGACTATGGTCGCGAACGAACTGATAAATTGCCTTCGCACACACCCTGGTCGGTAAAGACTATGGTCGCGAACTAACGAACATAATCTTCGCACACATGCCGGTGAGGCCGCGATGGAACTGATACGATACGAAACTTAATTGAACAAACGCACTATTACTCAAACTAAACTATAAACTGTGAACTCGCTCAACTAGTTTGTTGATTATCTGCTGCATGCCTTGCAGGACCTTAGGTACTTATGGAGCTTGCACTGGAGGAGCGGGACGTTGTGGGCAGTGGGTTAAGAATGCTATGTTTAAACATTTCGAATAATTGAACTTATGGTTTACTTGGGTTATTTACTTATGCTTCCGCTACTGATACTATGATTGTTTTGAAACGTCAATTGTATTGAACGGGGTTTTACGAATTACTTTATTTATATTATGCTATGTTCAATATGATTGATGGCTTGATCCTGGTCAGTCACGCTCCCAAGCGGTGATACTCCGCAGGTGGATTTTGGGGGTGTGACAGATTGGTATCAGAGCCATTGGTTATAGAGAACTTGGTTTTAATATGGGAAAACGTTTTATTAAAACCAGACTATAACCAGAACAGTGCTCTCAACGATCCACAACGACGCTTCGCTCCACGTGCAAGACTCAACTTCCTAGGTAATAAGGTTTATGTTTATTGCCTACATGCTAGAATTTGCGTAGAACTTTGCTCGTAGTATGCTTACATTACCTTGCTCACAACTTGACATTGCATGAGAATACTTATGTGCTTACACTCTTCTGTCATCGCACTACTCGCGAACCTTTCTCACTTATGTTGCCTTTGATGTGAAGATCAATGGCCGCACGAATTACCATGACTCAAGCCCAGCTAGAGGCTCTCGTTGCTGCGGCAGTTGCAGCCGCCCAAGCAGGTAGTGTACCCTGCAGTATAAACACTAGGATCTTTAGATCCTACATTAATTCTCGTACTTAACTTTGCCCTATTCGTACACAATAGGTCAACCCGCTCAGCAACAACCTGGGTGCACATTCAAGAATTTCATGGATTGTCGTCCTAGCTCGTTCAGTGGCACGGAGGGAGCAGTTGGACTCCTCCACTGGTTTGAAAAGCTCGAGTCGGTTTTCGAAATGTGTGAATGCCCTGAGGCTCGCAGGGTGAAGTTCGCCACTGGCACACTTGAAGGGATTGCGCTCACTTGGTGGAACGCACAAGTGCAGATCTTAGGGTTGGCAGCTGCTAACGCCACACCCTGGAATGAATTCAAAGAACTGATCAAGAGGGAATACTGCACTAGAGAAGACATTCACAAGTTGGAGAATGAGTTGTACAACTTGAAGATGGTGGGTTCAGAGATTGAAGCTTACACCAAGAGGTCGAACGAGTTGGCTGTGCTATGTCCAACCATGGTAGACCCACCATACAAGCGCATTGAGTTGTATCTCAAGGGGCTTGTACCAGAGATTCAGAGCCACGTTACCTCGGCTAACCTCAACAACATTCAGGAGATCCAGCGTCTCGCTCATCGCATCACTGATCAGGCAGTGGATCAGAATAAACTGCCAAAGCGTGTCGGCGCTACTGCTACAGCTGTTACTTCAGTCACTCCAACAGCTGCTACTTCTGCCACACCCAGCGAGAATAAAAGAAAGTGGGACGGGGATTCCAGCAGGGGATCAGCGTCTGTTCAGTCCCAAACTCAGCAACGTCGCACCAACGATTACCAGAGTCCGAGTCAGCAGTCATCGGGCAGTCAGGGACATAGTGGTTATAAGGGAAATCACCCGTGGTGTAACAGGTGCAACAAACACCACAGTGGAAGATGTCGCAGGAGTCAATGTCAAAGATGCCACAAGATGGGCCATGAGGCCAAAGATTGTAGAAGCGCGCGACCAGTGAGTCAGAACCAGCAACTTCCACCGCCAGCTCCACAGAATCAGCAGCAGCAGCCACAGCGTGGAAACCGGGGGTGTTTCCAGTGTGGGGCTGAAGGTCACTACAAACGCGATTGTCCCCAGTTGAACCAGAATCGCAATAACAACAACCAGGGCAACGGGAATAACAACAATCAGGGTAATGGAAACAACAACAACAACGGCAATGAAGCTCGTGGTCGTGCTTTTGTGTTGGGTCGAGGAGATGCAGTGAATGATCCCAATGTGGTTATGGGTAAGTTTCTTCTCGACGATATTTATGTTACTGTTTTATTTGATTCGGGTGCTGATACAAGTTATATGTCACTGAAAATGGGTAAATTATTAAAACGTACACCAACACCCCTAGACACCAAACACGTCGTAGAACTAGCCAATGGTAAAAGTGTAGAAGCCACACAGGTAGTCAAGGGTTGTAGTATTGTTCTAGCGGGTCAGACTTTCTCGATTGATCTCATACCCATAGTTTTGGGTAGTTTCGACGTCGTCATCGGTATGGATTGGTTATCCCAACATCATGCGGAGATCTTATGCAAAGAAAAAGTTATACGTATTCCTCGCTCCAGTCAAGAACCTCTCGAAGTACAAGGTGACAAGAGTGGTGCAGTGGTTGGCATCATCTCATTCCTAAAGGCGCAGAAATGTTTACGAAAGGGACATACTGCCATTCTGGCACTTGTCACTGACGCATCAACAAAGGAAAAGAAGCTGGAGGATATACCAGTTGTGCGTGATTTTCCTCAAGTGTTTCCTGAAGATTTACCTGGTTTACCTCCTCATCGTCAAGTCGAGTTTCAGATTGAGTTAGCTCCTGGAGCAGCACCAATAGCCCGCGCACCGTATCGTTTAGCTCCAACCGAACTGGAAGAACTGTCGAAACAGCTGCAAGAGCTCTTGGAAAAGGGCTTTATTCGTCCAAGCTCTTCGCCTTGGGGAGCTCCAGTGTTATTTGTGAAGAAGAAAGACGGTACGTTCAGGATGTGTATCGACTACCGTGAACTCAACAAGGTGACGGTGAAGAACCGTTATCCTCTTCCACGCATAGATGACTTATTCGACCAGTTGCAAGGGTCGTGTTACTATTCCAAGATCGATTTGAGGTCAGGGTATCATCAGCTGAGAGTCCGGGATGAGGACGTCTCCAAAACTGCTTTCAGAACTCGCTACGGTCACTACGAGTTTCTGGTCATGCCATTCGGGCTTACAAACGCACCTGCAGTCTTCATGGATCTCATGAACAGGGTGTGCAAACCGTATCTCGACAAGTTCGTCATCGTTTTCATCGACGACATTTTGATTTACTCCAAGAGTCAGGAGGAGCATGAGCAGCATCTACGTATTATCTTGGAACTTCTTCGAAAAGAGCAACTGTACGCAAAGTTTTCAAAATGCGACTTCTGGCTTCGTGAAGTCCACTTCTTAGGCCATGTGGTGAACAAGGATGGGATTCATGTCGATCCATCCAAGGTTGATTCGATCAGAAACTGGCCAGCACCACGTACACCGACAGAAATACGCCAATTCTTGGGTTTGGCGGGTTACTACAGGCGATTTATTAAAGACTTCTCCAAGATCGCGCAACCACTTACTATGCTAACACAGAAAGGTGTCGTTTACAGATGGGGTAATACGCAAGAGACCGCTTTCCAGTACTTAAAGGATAGGCTTTGCAGCGCACCTATTCTTTCATTGCCAGAGGGCACGGATGACTTCGTGGTCTATTGTGACGCATCGATACAGGGGCTTGGTTGTGTATTGATGCAACGTGATAAAGTGATAGCCTACGCTTCTCGGCAACTCAAGGTTCATGAACGGAACTACACGACGCACGATTTAGAGCTGGGAGCTGTTGTTTTCGCGCTTAAGATATGGCGACACTACCTGTACGGTACCAGATGCACGATTTACACCGATCACAGGAGTCTCGAGCATATCCTTAAGCAAAAAGATTTGAATATGCGTCAACGAAGATGGGTTGAACTACTGAACGACTACGAATGTGCCATCAAGTATCATCCAGGGAAGGCCAATGTTGTGGCTGATGCCCTCAGTCGGAAAGACACTTTACCTAAGCGCGTGCGAGCGCTACAGCTTACCATTCAGTCCAGTCTTCCTGCACAGATACGAGCTGCTCAGATAGAAGCACTAAAACCCGAAAACGTCAAGGCTGAAGCCTTGCGCGGTTCAAGGCAACAAATGGAACAAAAGGAAGACGGCGCCTACTATGTAACGGGGCGTATTTGGGTCCCACTTTATGGCGGTTTACGCGAACTTGTGATGGATGAAGCGCACAAGTCTCGCTACTCAGTACATCCAGGGTCGGATAAGATGTACCACGATATCAGAACAACTTATTGGTGGCCAAACATGAAAGCTCTTATCGCAACTTACGTCGGCAAGTGTTTAACTTGTGCAAGGGTTAAAATCGAGTACCAGAAACCATCAGGCCTACTTCAGCAACCAGAAATACCACAATGGAAATGGGAGCAAATTTCCATGGATTTTGTTACTGGCCTACCTAGATCCCAGCGTGGGAATGACACTATCTGGGTGGTCGTTGATCGGCTCACAAAGTCTGCTCACTTCTTGGCTATCAAAGAAAAGGATAAGTTTTCTACCTTAGCAGACATCTACATGAAAGAAGTTGTTTCGAGGCACGGAGTGCCCATCTCTATTATTTCGGATCGCGATGCACGATTCACGTCAGAACTTTGGCAAGCGATGCACAAATCTTTCGGCTCACGATTAGACATGAGCACAGCATATCATCCTCAGACGGATGGGCAGTCTGAGCGAACTATTCAAACTCTAGAAGACATGCTTCGAGCGTGTGTCATCGCTTTCGGCAACGGCTGGGAAAAGCACCTCCCTTTGGTGGAGTTCTCGTATAATAACAGTTACCATACCAGCATTCAGGCCGCTCCATTCGAGGCATTGTACGGACGTAAATGCCGGTCACCTCTCTGTTGGGCAGAGGTGGGGGATAGTCAGATTACGGGTCCAGATATTGTTGTGGACGCCACAGAAAAGATAGCACAGATACGACAACGCATGGCGGCAGCACGCGACCGTCAGAAAGCCTACGCGGACAAGCGTAGAAAGCCATTGGAATTTGAGGTCGGGGACCGGGTTTTATTGAAAGTTTCACCCTGGAAGGGTGTGGTACGTTTTGGTAAACGGGGCAAACTCAATCCGCGGTACGTCGGACCGTTCGAAATCTTAGAAAAGATTGGCAAAGTAGCCTACAGATTAAACCTACCTCCTGAACTCGGTGCAGTTCACAATGTATTTCACGTGTCCAATCTGAAGAAATGCCTATCAGATGAGACCCTTATAGTTCCTTTTAAGGAACTCACTATCGACGAGCGGTTGCAGTTCGTCGAGGAACCAGTTGAAATCACGGACCGGGATGTTAAGGTCCTCAAACACAAGAGAATCCCTCTTGTTCGAGTTCGTTGGAACTCCCAGCGTGGCCCGGAGTATACATGGGAACGCGAAGACCAGATGAAAGAAAAGTACCCCCAGTTATTCGAAACCAATGCATCCACTTCTGAGGCTGAAGCTACTACTACTGAATTTCGGGACGAAATTCCAAACCAACGGGGGGATGATGTGACACCCCAGGAAAACCAGTGAACGATACCTAGCTTCCTCAGTAAGTGCGTACTAAATTTCGGGACGAAATTTCTTTCAAGTTGGGGATAATGTGACAACTCGAGTGTTTGACTTTCACTTTCGCATTTATTGCGCGTTGACTTTGACTTTGACTGTTTAGTTGTTGGATTGTGGACTTGAATTATACGAGTTGTTTGCCTATATGTTACTATTTGTGGTGATAGAAAATAATATTAGAATTGTTATTATTATAATATTAACTTTAACCTAGCCCTCGAAGGATGACATGTAGTTCGAAGGATTCGAAGGACCACGAAGGATAACCTTCGACCCCGAAACATATCCTTCGAGCACGAAACATATCCTTCGAGCACGAAACATATCCTTCGAGCACGAAACATATCCTTCGATATGTTTCGGCCCAGTCTTTCCAATGGGCTTGGCCCATTACTGTGATACGTATATATGGGAATGCATGAAATCAGTGGTTATTTTTCTAAAAACCCTAGAGCATCTTTACTTGTGACGGCAACCACAAACTTACGGAGACTTCTTGCTGATCAATTCCCTGTTTTCAATATCGGTTAGTGTTTAATGTATATGCTTTCATGATTTATCGATCGCCTTACAATATGTTGTTGATCGGACTTGTATGCTAATCGATTATGTATGTTAATGGGATATGAATGTTATAATTGCCTAATCGTTTTGCAATATGTGTTTTTATGATCGGTTAGTATGGATGTTTTGAAAGATACTAGGGTTGTATGTTAATCGGTTGTGCTTATTGGTAGGATTTGGATGTTCATCGGATTTGTATGCAAATTGGATCTGTTGTGATTAGGGTTAATGATAAGGCTTGTGGATTGGTTGTGATGTATACACTACGGATTGTTATTGTTCACTGTTCTTGAAAACGGAATCGTATAGGATAAAGTGTTATGCTTGTTAATCAAATTAGGGTTCTTGAGTGAAACCTTGTGATTATGCTTGTTTGATCCTGTTGACAATAACTGATTAGTGAAATTGTGTTAATGGATAAAACGTAACTGCCATGACCGAAAGATAGCAATGGCCCGAACCATGGTAGTTTGACCGAACCATAATCTGATCGAACCATAGTTGACCGAAGGATACTGGTTGACCGACAGATAGTTGACCGAAGGATACTGGTTGACCGACAGATAGTTGGACCGAAGGATAGTTAGGACCGAAAGATGTCATGGTCCGAAACATGACATTCGGCCCGAAGGATCATTGTGACACTTGTTTTCGAAAGATGATAGTATGAGTCGAAGGATACTAGGGTTTTGAATAATGTTTGAACAGTGGAACATACGTTGACTTAATTGACATGCCATGCTTAGTGATGAACGTGCAATACTACGTGCCGTGCTGATATGCAAACTGACTGCTATGTGAACATTAAATTGCATGCGTATCGTTGTGAACATGAACTGATTTGTTATACGTGCATACGATAGGACGTGAATAAATTACTTGTGAGTGCATAACCTAGCATACCGAGCAAACCAAGGTGAGTTCACACAGCCAAGGCATGGGTTCCCAGGGTGGGAATGGGTTGGATGATTACTTGTGCATACTTTGATACTGTAACGAACGACTAAACTGTTGATGCTTACGAACTACTCAACTGCCTTCGCACCCACCCTGGTCGGTAAAGACTATGGTCGCGAACGAACTGATAAATTGCCTTCGCACACACCCTGGTCGGTAAAGACTATGGTCGCGAACTAACGAACATAATCTTCGCACACATGCCGGTGAGGCCGCGATGGAACTGATACGATACGAAACTTAATTGAACAAACGCACTATTACTCAAACTAAACTATAAACTGTGAACTCGCTCAACTAGTTTGTTGATTATCTGCTGCATGCCTTGCAGGACCTTAGGTACTTATGGAGCTTGCACTGGAGGAGCGGGACGTTGTGGGCAGTGGGTTAAGAATGCTATGTTTAAACATTTCGAATAATTGAACTTATGGTTTACTTGGGTTATTTACTTATGCTTCCGCTACTGATACTATGATTGTTTTGAAACGTCAATTGTATTGAACGGGGTTTTACGAATTACTTTATTTATATTATGCTATGTTCAATATGATTGATGGCTTGATCCTGGTCAGTCACGCTCCCAAGCGGTGATACTCCGCAGGTGGATTTTGGGGGTGTGACAGTATGTTCCCCTTCTTGGGGACGGTTTGTAAGGGGGGGGGGTAGTTTGGTTAGTTTTCAACTATCAATTAGATAATAGTTAGGTTAGTTTAGTTAAGTTAGGGATTAACCCGGTTAGTTGTGCGTTGTGCTTTATGGCGGGTGTTAGGGCATTCAGGGACCCCAACTGGCTCAGAAAAAGACATATAATGTTATTGGCAATATTTTCATGTTCCGGGTAATGTCCGGTTGTTCGGTTGGATAGTAATCCGTTAAAGCGCTTAACAAAGCTTTAGAGTATCGTTAATACCATTTTTAGTGACACAACTTATTCCCGACGCTTTGGAAAGTGTCTAGTAATATTTTTCTCATGTTTTGGCACTTTATTAGCTAGCTAAAAGCTGAATTGTTTATTAAAGTGCTGAGTTTTGTGCTTAGTGTACGTTTTAGGCACATCCAGTCATTGTAACTTATTCCTAGAGACGCAGTTCTACAACCCTTGTATCTTCACACTCACTATTGGTGTAGTGAAATATTTCTGGCTCATACAGGCCTTAGAGGCAATATCTGCCTGATGCTGGCTTTATCAGCATATTCAATAGGTTATCCGTTCATAGTGCTACTGTGCTTTTGTGCATCATGTTTGTCACTAAGGTTCAGCATGTAAATAATGTAGTGACGGTATGTAAAGTATGATGCAGGAATATGCATGTATCAGAAATCAAGTAGCAGTTCATCAGTAATTTCAAACAAGCACAGTAATTAAGCAGTAATTAATTATTAATTAAGTCGTACGGATACCTGGTTTAGTGAGGGTTGTCACACATTCTGTGACAACTGTGCTCTTTAATCGATGAACAATGCAAAACAATGTTAATTATCAATAAAACAATGTGCTTTGGTGTTATTATATGTGTTTTATGTGTGTATTTGTGTTTGGTGATTTTACAATTTAATTCGATTCGATTTCAAGCTTTAAATCGCTTTCTGGAAAGTTATACGCAAACTGGTGCGTAAACGCAGTCAGTTTAATGCGATAAACACTCCGGGATAGTGAAATAGGCTTAACATACCTTAACTAACCTTCACATAACTTAGAAATAAGTTTTGGATGGTTTGGTGTGTTGAAATCAAGTTTGTTCGATCGCAGGGACTATTTGTGTCAAACTGCGAAATTATACTGATTTGTATAGTAACGAACATTCCAGAACTTGATCATAAGTTAAACATACCATAAATATCCTTTACATAGCTTAGAAATAGGCTTTGAGAGTTTCGGTATGCTAAAATAAACTTTATTGATCAATAGGTACTAAAAGCGTCAAAAAGTGCACAAGTTTGCATTTTCGCGCATATCTTACGTTCTGAATATATCCGGACACCCAAAAATTTATGTAAGCATTAAAATATTTTATTTTAGTGTTTGGCATGATAAAATTCCATTCGTCGCTTAATTTGGATCGTTTTTGCGTTCGTTACGACTTCCGTCGTAATTAATCGAACAACGCGATCGTACGACCAAACGAACCGAAATCCGAGATGTTTTTGAGCATGTTTTGAGTTCCCAATATTTTAACTTCATTTTAGAGCCTTGAAATGAGGTTAACGGGGCTTAAACGTGTCAAAAATGAGCCAAAATGCAAGTTTTACAAGTTCAGGGGCTGAAACTGACATTCTGCCAAAGATGGCCTAGGCGGCCCGCGTAAGTTTGAGTCTGGGGCTACGCGGCCCGCGCCAGACTTGCAGATCAGAAACACTGAACCTGGTCTTCCAGCTCGTTTTTGATGGTTTTGATCTCTAGTTTTTCATGCTATGGGCTGGTTTGTGTGGAGAACAAGTCCCCCAACCATTCTTTGACATTTGTATGGCCAAGATCATTCCCTCCTTGCCAAGAAATGACCCTAACGGTTTGCGAAAAACTATATAAGGCCATACTCTCATTCCATTTTCCTCACATTTGATCTGAGATTTCTCTAAGTGGTTATGATTATTCACTACCTACCTGAGAATACTTAGAATCAAATCTATTTGGACCCTTTGTAAGTCCTCTTTCGTTCTTTTATCGCTTTCTAGCTTAAAAGTCAAACTCTGTTTGACTTTCAGCTTTGACCAGTCCTTGGTCAACAAGGAGTTCGTTTGAACTTCTCAACGTGAGCGTAATCACGATGGTTATAGTCCCTTGTGACTATACCTACTGATTACCACATTGACTAGGCGTAGTGACGAGTCGTAGTTTCGGTCAAAATGCGCATTTAAGCGTATTTTGCAACCAAACTACTCTTGGTATCAAAACACTTTGTTTTGATATCAAACCCTGTTTTCTAACTTAGTTAAGCATGTTTTAACATGCTTAGCTCGACACTTTTAGTTTAGTGCTTGTTTAGAGTCGTAAGTCAAGCGGTCTAAACCACCGCTTAGACTTTCGAACTCGACCCGTTTGGTCGATCATTAGGATCCAACCAAGTATGTTTAGTGACCATAGTTTTATAGGGAATAACATTCCGAGGTTATACCTTATGGTCACCTAGTTTAAGTAGTTGTATGATAGGTAGTTTATATGCCTTAGGTAATTTACCAAAATGCCCTTTTCATGCATAATTGGACTTTAAGCATATGTGACCTAACTTTTGTCACCTAAACTGATTATGCAACCTATTTAAACATGTTTAGGCATATAATACTTGTCATAGGACTAGTTAGACGTCTCGAAAGCGCATTTGCGCGAACGACGCGTTAAAGTAGCATATACTACCTTAATGGGTCGTATCGGGTCGAAAGCACTTAGGTTAGGTTTCAATTTAGGATGTAGGCTTTGTTAAACCATATCACATGAGTTCCAACACTCATTTGGTTTACAAGACCTCATTCTGTCCGATCGTCCGATTTAGGCGTCTATTGTTTGACTAGTGATTCGATTACTAGGTGCTACTTCATTTCTCTGGTTTGCTTGAGTTTGTTGAAGTTCTATTGATTGAGGATACTTTGCACTTCATGTGAGTACATAGTTCCCCTATTTTACTGTTTTCAATTGTTTTGGGGTGATTCATATGTACAAAATTATTTCAAGGTTTAAACGATGATTTCAAAAACGATTCAGATGGTTTATACTAAACTAATAACGATTTCAATAAAGTGAACAAAACTTGTTGGTTGTAGTTACATAACGAATGACATTCATTAATTGTGGCCGAACCGACCAGTATTAGGTTATGGTACCATAGGATCTGACAAATCCCATTATCAGACTACACCCATGGTTATGTGTGGGGGTTATGTAGGTAACGACCGAATCTGTGATTGTTAACTTACCCTTTGGTGGTTTGTTAATACGAGAAGCAAGATAGTCGAGTCATGAAGGTTTGAATGTTATTAGCGAGATGACCAAAAGTAGTTTCACAATTAAAACGAATATGATTTTGGGACGAGTTAAACGATTTGAGACGACTTAAACGAGATAAACGATTTGGATAAACGATTGGTTTTGGGTAGTGAGTAGATGATGGGACGGGTGTAGCATGATATAAGCATGGTAGATACGCCGCTGGTACATCTTATATATAAGTGCTTCTATCACATTACATTGCGTGTCATTATTTAGTTCACTTGGGAAACGATTTTGAAACGATGTCACACAACGAGGTTTTCGAAATGATACAAACCATACGAGTTCTATTAACGAGTTTTTACGAAACAATTTACAATTTGGTTTACTAAAACAAATGTTTTTGCGTTAAGAATCATGGCTACGAGATTTTATAAACTATAACCAATTCGATTTGAGTTGGTTAATTATGTTGCAATACACTTTTCAAAACAAGGTTTGTATTTTTGACTCTTGTAGTCTAACGAGGTACTGCAACATATAAACGAGCCATGAATCTGATACTCTCATAACACCTATGTACTCGCCAGCATTTCTTTGCTGACTTTATTTTTACATATGTTTCAGGTGGTATTGCTTGATGTTGCTTGCTTGGAAGCTTGTGTCACATAGGACCTGGACGAGGCCTTAGTGACTTAAAAACAGTTATAAACAATGTGTAGTTTGTTTGTTTTGGTTTAAATACAATGTACTTTACATAATAATTCAGTAAAACGAAACATTTGGTTACCATGGTTATGGAACAATAATTTTGTTGCAACACTCCCCGACGTTTCCGCCACGGTTTGTTGTTTTAACGTGGTCGGGGTGTGACACATTCTAAGAAAGTTCCACTATATACGGAAAATACTGGAACGAGGTGTGATGACTGTCACTTTTCCGTACATTCCGTACACTAATTGAACAGTAATCTGTGCTTTAATAATTGCGCATGATCTAGTTTACAAGACAAATGAATTTCCGATTACTGTTATATACATACAATGGCATTTCATGTTGCAAGACTTTTATCATTACTACATGCAACACGATATAGTTCTAATAATGCACAGAACAGAATTGGCACCATTATCAAACAAATTAAAAGGCTAACGTAGTTCAGTACATAGACAGACAGTGTTTTGAGGCCCAGTATGAGCCAGAGACTATGTATTACACTAGTATAGTGTGTAGGGAAGTAAGGACCACAAAACTGCTTTTCTAGGTGATAGATAAAGTGCCGGAAAGTGCCTAAACCCACATAAAGTGCAGAATTCTGCATAAATCAGCAAAATTCAGCATTTTAACAAGTTTGTTACATGCAAAAATATGACTAAATGGTCCTAAATGCTTTCTTAAGTGTCGGGAATTAAAAGTGTCACAAAAGGGTACTATTAGAACACGAAACGGAATAGTTTGCAATTTAACGAACCGGTATCTAACCGAACAACCGGACACTACCCGAAACACCAAAATTATGCTAGAAACATTGTTTTAATGTTTCTGAGCTAGTTATGATCCCCGAACACCCTAACACACTATATAACACATGTTACACATAAACACTAAACATTATACTTAACTTCTAACTAGATCTCTAACTTACCATTTAATCACAACTAATACCCCCCCCCCTTGGTTGGGACGGTCACCATGTGGCCCCCACCCCAAATCTTCTCTTGATCTTACAAAATCCATCTTGATCTTCCTTAGATTATCTAGAGATTTTGTAGTGTACTTGTGAAACATGTTACACAATGGACAAAGACACTAGATGGTTATAAGTAGACTTATGCTCTCATTCTCACACCACACTTGCACCCACGACCTCTCTTCTTCCTTTGCTCCGCCTTCACGGCCGAGAACACCCCCCACAACCACCATCATCATTCGATCTTACTCATCCAATCCATACACTCACAAAGGTGTAAGAAGGTATCTAAGGAAGTGTGGAGCTTGTGGATCTTGAAGGACCTCTCCCGATTGCTTTTATCCAACACTTTTGTCATCACCATCATCTTGTGTTCTTCCCTAGCCTTGTGCTAGTAGTAAGGCCCTTATAATCTCTTGTTATTTCATATATTGTTGGTTAAAAGATGATATACATTGTTAATCTTGATGAACATTAAAAGATATATTCATAAAACTCTAACATAAGCTTAAAATATGATGAAAGCATGATGAAACTATGTTGTTTAGTGTGTGTATGATACTTGATTGCTATATTCTTGGGATTATGATGTTGATCATCATAAGGAGCTTGCTAGATTGTGATTAAACACATGATCTAGTAAGTGAGAGAATGATTATGTGACAAAACAAGATGATCATCCTCATATATAAGCATGAACTTAAATAATAAAAGTTGTTTTCATGTGATGATGATTTAAACAAAATACAAGTCTTGTGAGTGGGTGATTTCTAAAATAGTTTTCCAAAGAAACCAAGTTAAATCACAAAGGTTTACATGAACATTGTTTTAAAAAGAACCAATCATGTATCTAGTATCGAAACAAGTATAAGAACACTTTGTTTACAAGAAAAACTCAAAAGAATGATTTTTGGAAAAATCATCTAACAAGTTGTAAACACTCAAATCCTTCAAGAATGAGATTTTAAAGAAATAAAGACACTTTAAAGGGGTAACTAAGTCTACTAAACATACTACCAAGTTACTACAAGTGTTTATGAAAACTCAAGTTCATGATCATTATGTAGATAGCTTTGCTTTAGCACTTGGTAAGTGTAGATTGATTGTTGATTGTTTGTGATGATTTTGAAAAGAAAAAGATATGCTTTGGTAGCATGGACACCTCCATTTTTAGGGGAAACTATGGCAAAATTTTCTAAAAATATAAACACTTAGAAAAATATTTTCTAAACAAATATTTACAAGTGTGTTTTAACCATGGTTTTCAATATAAACTTTGCCATAGATTTTGTTACAAAAACACAAGTATTGGAGGTTGGTTTTTATAAATAAAAATGGATAAATATGTATTTAGAATATATATTTACCTTAAAGACACATTGTGTGTGATTATTTGTATACTTTGTGTAGTAGTTATAGTATTTTAGGGTTAAAATAATATAACTTAACAAAATACCAAGAAATTACAATCCAAAATAATACCAAAAATCACAAGGAATACATATATAAGTTACACACATAATATTGCGGAATCGAACGATAGAATGTAACTTACAAATATTCCGGAAAATACATTATGAGCACATGTTTTTAGTAAATATTATTTTGGATACGAAAAAAATGAAAATTATGATTTCTATTATTATTACAAAGTATATCATATTTTCGACAAGGAGAAGATATATTATTTTTGAGAAGTAAAAATATATTTTCTTAGCATATTTAGAAGATATATGATTTTTGAGAAAAATATACATTTTCTTGAAATACATTATTTTTGGGACAAAATAAGTTTAAATATATTTTCTAAATAAGACTGGAAAATATATTATTTTGGAAACTACAAATACGAGAATACGAATACACATGTATGAGAATACCCTCATCCTTGGAAGGAAATGTGAATATAAATACTTGAGAAGTATTGTTACAAAAATATTGTTTAACAGTTATTCCAAAATTAAATATAATTTAAAGTTAAAATAATTATTATTTTAACAAGGAATTATAACTTGGAATAATATTGGAGACATAAAAGAAACGTAACTCAAAAACGTAAATACCAAGGCAAGGCACGGTTCGTTCGTCTAATAGACCCTAGTACATTGTAGGGAGTCGTGTTTGCTGAGGAGATTTGAGTTACGAGTATCGAAGACGCAAAACAATGAGTTCATGCTCCACCTTTTCTCTTAACTGTTTTTGGTTTTATAACTCTCGGGTATGGAATACATGTTACGAATGCTTAAACGGTATGAAATGCTTATGAAATGCAATATTAGATCATGTGAGCATAGATTTAATATTGAAATGCCATTAATTCTTAATTAGGGACGAATGTTAGATCTAACAGGTACGGCCGAGCCCCACTCATGATCCTCATGTGATCACTTGAGTGCTTCGGTGTCCCAGTCGAGGGAAATCGACATAGTTAAGGGAAATTGACATAGTCAAGGTAAATTGACATAGTTGAAGGGAAATTCGAAATAGTCGAGGGAAATCGACATAGTCGAGGGAAAATCGACAAGGGTATAAGCCTACTCATTTCGAGTGCTCCCTATGTCCTCATGTCACACCCCGAAATTATCAGAGCTGGCGTGACTGGACTGGTGTCTTCATTGCACAGTGGAAGCAAATAAAGCTAAGACTTCTAGAAAATGAACGCCCACTAGGTACCCGAATCTCCAATGGCTCTCTTATTCCAACCGTGCCTTAACTTAGAAATGCAACCTGAGAAAGAAACATGCGAAAAAGTCAACATAAAGTTTAGCGAGTTCATAGTTTGTTTGTAAAAGATTTGAAATAAATCTTTTGAATAACCAGTTTATGAAATAATATTGAGAAAACGAATTTAAAATCATTTTCTTGCCCAGTTATATGGAAACTTTGTATTTGTAACGATTTATGCTTGTAAAACCATGTATTTGTAAACTCTTGTATTTGTAAAATTTTGTATAATTTGTATAAAACATGGTATTTAATTTGTATAAATCAAGTATTTTTGTAAGTGTGTATGATAAAAATCCCTGGTATGTAGCAATAAGGAAAAAGAGATCACCAATGGGTTGCAAAGCCACTGGTATGTGCGAGAAAGTGCAGGGAAACTCAAACCTAGCAAATTTGTTACCGGGCTTCGGCTGGAAGACACAGTCACCTCTATGGGCCGCCCCGGCCTCACGGGTGTGGGCTCGCTACACCCAAATAGATCTACCACTCTTGTGTCCCTCGGTCCTAAGTTTTAATGGCCTCAAGTGTTGTACCCACCCCTCACATGATCTAGTAGTATAAACCCTCCCTACGATAACCATACCATGTAAATAAATGTTTGTAATAATTGTAACATGTATTTTACCCCAGCCTCTAAGGCCAACTCCCTAGGCTCTATATATTATCCCCAGACGACCCGTCCCTAGTTATGAAAATCATTCACATTTCGAAAATACGCTTTTGTTTTGTAAAAACCGGTTCGTTTAGTATAAACCTTTCGTAAATCATTTGAGTTCCTCGAAATCCATTCGTAATATAATTTAGAAATACGAGTTTTGCGTTTGTTCAAAACTTTGTATGTTCTTGCAAAACGTGCTTTGTCTAAAAATATACAGTCTTTGTTTATCGAAAACTTTGTATGTTTCTGAAAATCGTGCATGTCTTTCCACCCCGAAAACATTTACAAAAATGTAAAACAGTAAAAAGTGGGGGTTATGAACTCACCTGAATTGCCTTGTGCAAAGCTAGCTAATTACGACTTCGTGATGTCGTTTCCAAGACGTGGCTTACTAGCGTGCATTCTACAATATTCCTAACACGGAATATCTTATAAGTTTCTAAATAAAAGAGGTAACTAATCTACGTGCCACCGAGCTCTTCCGAATCGTAAATCGAACGATTTAACGGTAAGTAGTTAACTTATCCGAAATGATTAAGTCATATTTGATAAGTATCATTTATTGTCGATAATAATCAATAAGTCTTGAAAAGACGACTCTTGAAAGATTTAAAAATAAATAAATATTTATATAAAAATATTTAAATATATCGTTGAAATTGTGTTAGCCGTCTCGAGTAGTCGTACGTGTACAAAAAGAATATTTATATGAAAATATCATATAACAAATGCGCGCCATATATTACGTCCCGTATATATTCGTCAAAGTATATGTTGATGCCGTTTAGGCGTTTTGAAATAAATATAATAGTTATATTTATGAGTAAACTGCAATTTTACCCCCTGAGGTTAGGGGTCATTGGCACCCTTACCCCCCCCCCCTAATGAAATAATTGCAATTTTACCCCCCACTGTTTGCTGTTATGTCGCAACCTTACCCCCTAAGCTCAATTTTGTTGACCGATCTGTTGACTTGATGGTGAAATGACTATTATACCCTTTTATTTTACCCCCTGTGTTTTGTTTACTCTGTAATATTACCCCCTGCCACCACTGCCACCGCTATTCACCACCACAACCACCACTGCCACCTCCAGCCACCACCCTCAACCACCACTGCCATCGTCATTCACCACCACAACCACCACTGCCATCTTCTTCCTCCCCCTCTCTCTCTCTCTAAAAAAACCCACCACCCGCCTTCATCTTCAACAATCACCACCGTCAACTCCACACCAAAGCCTCCAATCATACATATACATACAACCAAACCATTCATAATCACCACCTACATCTATTCAACATAAACTAAAATTTAAGCTCCCATAAAATTGGGGATAATTCAAAGCCCACTTCAAGTAGAAATGGCTCAAGTGAACTGATGTAAGAAACATGGCAACAAAACTAACTAGGAAATATATACATATAATGAAAAACTCATCTCCCTGTAATCAATTAAGGGCATTTCTAAGCTCAAGTGATGAGGTTGTTGTAACCATGTGAACTGATGTAAGAAACATAGCAATAATAATAATAAGAAACAGAGCAACAAAACTAACTTGGAAATATATACATATAATGAAAATATTATTATTTACCTTTTCTTTTAGTTCTGGTAGAAGGATTGGCACCTACTAGATCATCATTACCTCCACCCACCACCTCCAGCCCACTCTCCATCGTTTCACCCCCAGCCACCATTATCGAGCACCACCACTGCCACACTAACTAAAATCTATATAAGAATCAAAAGAATATAACAATCAACCAAATACAACTCTAAGATAAGTAATAGCAAGTGCCACCAACAGAAGAAGATAGGCCACCCCTTGATCAATCGCAGCACCATCATTACCCGGAACCGGAACTGGAGCGAATTCTTGAGCTCGATTGACACCAAACAAAGCCATGAACACGAACCCGATAAAGGCGACTGCAACCGATCGAGAATTCATGGTTTTCTGATCGAATTTGAGGAAGATTGAAGGAGCTAGATCTGGGTTTTGATCGTAGAGAGTGTGGGAATAATGGGTCGAATTACGATTTGGGTTTAGGGGAGTGAAGATTGGTGAATTGAGAGCTAGATATGCTGTTGTTCCCACTCCATGCGTGTCTTCCACCCTACTGATCTGTTGTTATTCCCAAATTATTATTTATAATTATTTATAATTTGATTTTATAAATAATAATAATAAAAATAATAATATAATAATAAATATAGGGTAAGATTACCAAAATACCCTTACCTATAAGGGTCAAACTACCGTTGACTGAGGCCGGGGGGTAAGATTGCGACATAACAGTGAACAGTGGGGGTAAAATTGCAATTATTTCCTTAGGGGGGGTAAGGGTGCCAATGACCCCTAACCTCAGGGGGTAAAATTGCAGTTTACTCTATATTTATTTTACAAAATAATCGTCGATCTTTTGACGTTTAAAAAATAGATATTAGCGTTATGTTTAGTTTATAGAGTCTTCGAGTCGTGACGTTTGAATAAATATATTAATTATATTTATTTTGCAAAAGGCTTTCCGAGTCGTCGATGCTTTAACTAAACATAAATAATTGGACTTATTTATAAAGAATGTCCGAATTTGCTTGATGTCCGAATTTGCTTGATGTTCGAAATAAGATCTCTTGTTATGAACTTCTCATCTTTTTCATTACAAGCTCTGCACATTTCCATGCATTTCTTGCACTGTTCAACGATTTTGATTTGAGTTTCAGAATTAGAATTTACCTCAGTGATTGGCACTTTGGTATTTGTTGCAGTCTCTGTCTGCTTCTGATCAGCATCATTCTGCTTTTCTTCAACACTAACTTCATTACCAGCATCACCAACTTCCAAATTCTCATTCTTTACTTCAGCCAAACTTTCGATTTTCTTCTCATCTTCTACAATCTGATGTTCTTCAGTAACAGCTTTCTCAACCTCTTCATTCACCTCAACTTCAACAGCTTTAGCTTTAACCTCTTTAGCAACTTTCTTCAGATTGTTCACCATTTCTTCAACATTCTTCTTCATTCTCTCTTCATCCCTTTTTCTCAAACACGATGTCATGGCATATTTGATTTCCTTCTCATGCCTTTTTGCATATGTGTCATCTTTCAACACATTTCTATAGTATTCGGCTGATGAAGGATTTATGAGAAGAACATCTTCAAAGATTATGTCTTTCTTCGGAACAACTGGATCACCTTCTCGGTTGAAGTAGCACTCTCTCTTTTTATCCCATCTCTTGTTGATGACAGCACTTTCATATTCTTCTTGCATCTCATCCATTCTGTTCAAAGCAATGTTTCTTTCTTGATAAGTTTTCTCACTTAGAATTTCTTCTCTGGTTTTCTCTTTTGTCTCAGCTGTGCCTTTTTCTTCTTTGTTTTCCTCTTTAATTTCAGCAACTAAAACAAACTGTCTTTTCTCTGTCATAGCTCTGCCATGAGCTGTTTTTTCGAACATTCTCCAAACGATCTTCTTCTGGACAAATCTCACTCCAATCAAAACCTTCATCATCTTGAATTACAAAACAAGCTCTTGATTTTTCTCTGGGTTTATCTTCAATCATATTTGGCTCTTCTCTGCTATGGTGGTAGATTGCCTTTCGGTAATAATCATCAATAATGTTCATTTCCACCAACTGCATAATTAGTGCATTCTCTCTTGGAATGACCTTTCTGCTTACATTTGAAGCAGGTCACTTTGGATTTGTCAAATCCAAGCTTTGTTGATGCACCTCCAAGAGATTGTTTCCCAGTAATTTCCATATATCTCTGAGCTCTGCGGATGCAACTAGCTAAACACCAATGGATGTCAATGAGTTCCATCTCTTCCGGATCAATCTGGTCGTAGTCTTCTTTGGTTAACTCTGAGTTTCGAATTTTGCCAGCTACAAGACCTTCATACGATTCCAGAACAGACGGAAGAAAACTCATTTGCTGTTTAGCACATTGATGCTCATTGCAGGAGAATTTTTCAACTTGAGAGCAATGTTGCACAGTATCTCCTCTGCTTCTTCAGAACTAGCTTTTGAAGCCGATGAATGATAACCTGGATCATAACTTGATGAGCTCTTCTGTGGCTCTTTTGTCCTCTCTCCACTGAATGTTGTCTTTGGTGAACTATCAGCTTTCACCGAAGATAAACTTCCTTTATAGTACAAGCCAACATTCTGTTGATATGAAGAACTGCTCATCTTGTTCTGTTTCTGTAATTCAAGCTCATGAGTTTCAATCTTTTCAAATAACGTATCAAGAGAAATTGTTTCATACAAAGCATCATTTTTCAAAATAAAAACAAACGTTTGCCACTGATCAGCTCGTGGTAACGCTTCTATGACTTTATCAATAATTTCCTCTCTTGTTTTCACAATCTCAAAACGTTCAAGTTCAATTTTTAGGTGACAGAATCTCTCTATCATTTGCCTCACAGACTCTCCTTTAATGCTATCAAACAGATCAAATTCTTTCTTTAATAAAGAAATTTTGTTCTTTTTAATCTGTTTACCCCCCCCCCCAGCTTTAACTCGTAAAGCTTCCCAAACAGATTTCGATGACCCATCATGGTTAAGTAGTGCAAAAATATCATTTCTAATTGCCGTCTGGATCAAAGCAATCATTCTCTGTTCAGCTGCAAATTCGGATTTATCTTCTCTGGATAACTTCTTGAATGGAAGGTCTTCTCCTTTATCATCCTTTGGTCTTTCATATCCAAATTCCATACAGAACCAGCTCTCATGTGCATATGCTTTTGCCCAGTTAAGAAACCGTTCTTTCCACCAAGTATAATCCTCAATGCTTTCCAAAGTTGGTGGTTTTGAGTGTGTTCCATAGAAATTATCATACTTGATGTTCTCATTGATCGCTTTTGTGATGGTTTTTGGTGTAACGGTTGTAATCTCGGAAGACTCGGATGTAAACGCGTTGAAAAACGTGTTGTAGAATTCTTCAGCCATATTTTGAAATTCTTGAATAACCTGGAGACAAACAAACAAACAAACAGAATCGGTACAAACAATATCAAACAACTAAAAATAGACTGACACCCCGTTGACGTGAAATGATCTTGACCCGAAATATCCTTTTTCAAGCGGAATAAGGATTTCAAGCGAAATCACTAGGATAACACTTTCAAGCGAGATCACTGCTTCAAGCGAAATCATAATTTTAAACAAAATTCCAATTTCAAGCGGAATCACTTGTTTCAAGCGAGATCTTCAAGCGGAATCACTTGTTTCAAGCGAGATCTTCAAGCGGAATCACACTTTGAAGCAGAATTTGATGATCTTTCAAGCGAAATAGAAAGTTCAAGCGGAATATCATTCTAATTTCAAGCGGAATAACTACTTGAAGTGAAATCAGCTGAATTATTCAAGCGGAACCAATGTGTTCGTTCAAGCGGAATCAGGTTTTTGGTCCAGTTTTGTCATTTTGAATCCGAATTTAGGTCTGATATTCTCAAGGCTTTGTTAAAACACTGTTTCGCATGTACTGTGAAAAATTCAATCTATTTTGACCGTGAAATCTTGTCCAAAAAGAAGGTGTAGAAGTCAGAAAACTGATGCAATCGAGCTAAACTCTTCCTCCTGAGCTCTGATACCACTTGTAGGATCGTTGTACAACCTGACTGAGTCGATCAGAAGAGTTATTTAACCGAATCAAAGGCGGATTCAATGACACTGACGCTCGATTCAAATTAAATGTCTCGTATATTGATATAATAGTGATTACAGCACCTGGAGACAATTCGGCAGCACTTCGTTACCGAACACAAGATCTAATTCCGCTTCAAATGAAACGGACAATGCTCCTATATATAGGGTGAGTGATTTCGCTTGAAACTGACCAAGACACTTTCAAGCGGAATCACTATTAATGTGATTTCGCTTGAAATGATCTCTGTCACTTTCAAGCGGAATCAGCAACATTTCCACTATAATCAGTTTCTCGCAACTTGAGCACTGGTTATCCTATCCTATCTCATTACATGACTCGATACAAGACGAAGTCAATAGACATAGTGCACTAACATCAACAACACCACATACACAACCGACCACCGCTGCGGGCCGCTATCGCCGCCCCCGCCTCCGCCGTCCCGCCTCTGCCCTGCCGCCGCTGATTGCCGCAGCTGCCGCTGCTGTTTGCCGCGGTTGGCCGCCGCTTGGCGCCACCTCCCTCGTCGCGTTTCGTTGGTTCGTTTACTAGCACTTGTTCGTTGAACCTCGGTGTCTCGACCGGTTAGTCATTAACCGAGGTATATCTTTCTCATCGGTAGTTAAATATATTTTACTGTGCTCGTATTTGCATGTAACTGGATCCTGTCGGGTTTCGTTTCCGTTGATCATTAGTTTATATTTCCGCTGCATTTTGTTAATTAGCTCGCTTAATTAATTAACTATTATTTATTGAACCGGGTTTTTGATAAATAAAATTTTAACCGATCACCACGGAATCCCAACATGTAATACATTTATACATTCAAGCTTTATTTTAATAATTTCAATCCAATACTTCCGCTGCATATTATTATATTGTGATAACTGTTATCCAACCGTCACGATTGTACCCATCCGTCCCACCGAAAATCGGGGTGTGACGATCACCAGGAAGCTACAATAGTATCACTTAAGTTAACAAAGTGAGTCATTCCCCTTTTGTAAACCTTTTTGTGAAAACCTCAAATGTTTTAAATTATACTTAACAGTGATTGAGTCTATGTATTCTACAATTGCTGCTGGTATGTTGGGGTTTTGTATACATTACTTGACACTCGTTATTATTGCGAATAGTAGCATGGCCACAAGTCAGGATTGACAGTACCAAATGAGTAATTGGGTAGATATAAACATTGTAATCGCTCTCAATACTGTAAAGTTATAAAATTAATTTGATTAAACTGGAATGCACTCGCCAGTATTTCTTGCTGATAAAACCTTTTTAAAACGCGTTTCAGCTAACTTAATGTGAAGCTAATAAAAGCCAGCTGGAGAGCACTGAAGGCTTAGAAAAGTGGCTATAAAAGTTACCTAAATAAAAAGGAGATTATATTTTCAATAATTAGAGTTTATCCCTATGAATGTAATACAAATGAAACTCGGATTTTTCACACTAATTTATTATAAAAAAAATTGTGTTTTAAACTCTGATAAATATTTTCTAACTATGGTCCTGATGAAAGTTTCCGCTGCATAATTAATAAACACCGATACCATCTGACTGGCTCGCGGCTCCCGCTCCCAGGGTGGGGTCGGGGGTTGTGACACGGTCACAACAACAAAACAACCATAAGGATGGACTTGAGGGCATCTTGTTGTTTTGAGCGACTCCTACTAACTCCAAGACTCCTCTTGGCATTCGGTTTTGCTTCGTGTCTTTCAACAATATTTAACTAGTAAATATAATAAAGACAAAAACCCTATCTATTACAACTTTGAACCACAAAATGGGCCAAAACCGTAAACTAGTCTATTACAACTTTGAGCTGCAAAATAGGCCAAAACCATGAACAAAACCAAATATAAACACAGCCACAAGGTCGGGCCCGATTTACATATTCAACATAACCAAAAGTATGTTTGGGTAATTTTTGGTCAACCAAAGATTAACAATTAAAATATGACCGGAAATATATATATATATATATATATATATATATATATATATATATATATATATATATATATATATATATATATATATACTAGTCGTTTACCCGCGCGATGCGGCGGGAAACATATCAGTTAGGTTGGTGAGTTTAGGGCTATGTACGGGGCAGTTCGGTTTTGAAACATAACCAAAACCAAATTCACGATGCAACGGAAAACACAACACTTGTTAGTAATTCTAAGGGTGTGCATGAGAAGGTTCAGTTCAGTTAGGTCATCACTAAAATCTAAATTTTCGGTTAAGGTACTTCAAAACCGGTCATGGGGATTTAAAGAGTTTTAAAAGGATGTAAACAAACCGAACTACGCCAAGCCAACAAAAGCACAACCATAAGCTCAAAACTAATCAAACCAATCCATTAGCTTACCGTTATTTTATCAGTCGTCTCGTGATATATTGTATAGTACTTAATTTAGTTTTCTTATTCGTGATATGTTGGCAGAGTGTTTTTTCTTTTAGTTTATCGATTCTTTGGTGATATACTTTTATTAATTTTTGAGTAAATTGCCAAAATCGTCCCTGAGGTTTGGGTATGTTTGTCATTTTCATCCAAAACAACTTTTTTGTACGAATAGTCCTTCACTTTTAGGATTTTTTTGTCATTTTCATCCAAACGCCTGACTTTTCTTTTTTTTTTTTTGCCAAAACCGTCCCTAAGATTTGGGATTTTGTCATTTTCATGTAAATGTTTGATAGAAAAAATAAAGTAAATTAGTTGTTTTGAATGAAAATGGCATACATGCCCAAATCTCATGGACGATTTTGGCAATTTACTTCTGATTTTTTTAGTTGTTAGTTTATCAATCTTTCTATGAAATCAATCATAAGACCTAATAAGACCACCCATTGTGGTTTAACTAAAAAAGTGCATAACGTTCTTCCACATCAATGACACATAGGCATTAAGCTTTAACTAATTAACCCTTTAACTATCTAAGATTTGAATAAAAAAATATATATAAAAATAATTGATTGAGGGATCCACTTATTGTCTTGATGAGCAAGTGTGGAATGGAACCATGGAATTCCTTAATGTTTGAAAAAAAAAATAGTCTTTTTCTTATAATCAAAGTCAAATATAGAACTGAAAATCAAATGACAGATGAATGTTTGAGGTAGCCTTTGTTTAATATTGATCTGGTACGATATAATAGTCTTAGAAAAACATATCTTAATATACAAAATCAAATATTAATATCAACTTGTACCAAAATCTTTTCATTTACAATAATCTCCCTTAACAATACAACGAACTTTGGAAAACGACAGTGAAGACATAGACGAATGCTTGAAAACATACTATAAAAGACCATATAATTGATGTCTTAAAAAGCCGAAAACATACTATAAAAGACCATATAATTGATGTCTTAAAAACACCCAGAGCAACAATGACGATCAACGATCTGATTAGAATCTAAAATTAATATCATACTGATACAAATGAAAGATGATCCATTACATTAGTGTCTTTAGTCTGGTTTCTTCAAGTTGAGACAATTATCTGCTGCTTCATTATCTTCAAGTTGAACAATTCTTGCACTTGTTTCAATTCCTTATCTGATATCACCAATAGCATGTCAACCCCATTAGAACAAAAAAAACATCTACTTTTATCTACTATTATGCATATAAAATACTGTAAAGAAAGTTACATTTATTTTACTGTCATTGAGTTTAAGCTAGTTTTCTCTGCTTTACCCATTTGACCCGCTTAAGTAATAAAAATATAACCTGAACTGACCATTTTGGTAAATGAGTTAAAACTAACAGCACCAGTTTCACAAGAATCGTATTTTAATGTCCAGCTATTTTGACCAGTCGCAAATCCCAATCCAACCCAACCAAACCATTTTGACACCTACAGCGAAGAGAAAGAAACAAATGTTTGACAAGGTTATCAGATGTGCATGGCTTGACTATCAAACACCTGGTGTATTGATGCATTATCCTACCCACTTTGAGAGATTGAGATATCTGTCCTTTTATAATTCTAAAGTATTTTGACACATTATCCTACCCCACCCGTTTGCCACCTCAGTATTTACGCTTAATTTATTTTACCACATTCGATTTACATTGAACACACCATAACTAATTAATTATTCGAAAAGTTAATCTAGTTGTCAAAAACTTCAAAACTGACACAATTTTCGACTCGAAGATGAGCTATTTGATTTTTTGAAGTATAAGCTTAACTCTAATATGAGCCAAGAAACAACCCTAAATATCAGCACCCCACAGTCATTGGCAAAATAAGAAAAAAAGAAACAAATCAAGTGAACCAAACATGCAGAAAAGATAGCGTAGAATAAATTTACCTGCAGCCTCAAGTTGCATTTGAAGTTCTTGACTAACAAGATCATTTTCAGCCTACACAAAAAGATTCATTATCTGTGAGATCACAATCTATAATCATTCTTCTTAACTTCTTTAGTTCTTTTAGGTTGTTAACGTCACGCGTATGATGATTATTCATGGGATGCACAATGGTGATATTTTTTTAATAAAATCCACACATATAAACACTAAAACTTTCTATGTGGGCTAATATACCTGAAGTTCTTCAATTTTTTTCAGCTGAGCTTCCCACCTCCTTCGGAAAACAGAAGAGCAGCAACCAATGCATCAAACTACACATGTTACAACATGTGAAAATTAATCATGAAAACTCACTTTCAAAGTCATGGACAAGAGTTATAATGCAAACAAATTATCTCCATTTAGGGCCTAAACGTAAAACGCCTCAGAGCGCTTCACGCTTTTCTAAACCAAGGGTACTGAAACCAGTCTTGTTAACCTTGAAAACAACAAAATGTCTGGTCTCGGAAAATTACTTCAGTGATTAACGTTTAAAAATATTGGCTTCATTAACTTCTGTGCATCTTAAATAAATTGATAAAACTATAACAAGAATACAAGCAATAAAAATTGAAAACCATTGAATTAAATGTACCTCCAAGAAAATAGGCGTACAGAATCTAGAAAAGAATTGTCGGGCATTAACTGGTTTAGATTTTTCTCTGAAAAAATGAAACAAAGGTTGACCATAAGTGTGAGGAAATGACCGGGCAATCGCGTGAGCGCCAACAGGATCTGTTGCAGCAGTTGCATCAGTTGCATCAACGAATTCTACCATCACAGTAGTTCTCTGTGCATAAATTCGCAAATCATGGTTCATTAATCCGATGTATAAACAAAATGCATAACAATAACTACATTTTTTAAAAACCTCCCTCTAATGCTACAAGAAAAAGCTTTTTAACTTTAAAATACAAATAAAGGGATGTGTATATGCCAATAGTTTTTTTTTCCCAATAGATTTTCAGTTTTCTTGCATCAACTTCTTTCTTTTGTCTTTCCAGATCTTATTATTAGACACTATGGTCTTCATGGTCTGGTTCGATCAACTTTGATGAAAATTATAGGCCAAACTGCTTACTACAATTTCCAGAAGCCACAAACCAAACTGGCTGGTTGGGTAGGTCGGCCGGACCAGCCGGTTTTACCTGTTTGGTGGTTAACCATTCGGTTCTCGCGGTTTAAACCAATTTTTTGTTTTTTTTTTCAAAATCCTTGATTTGTAAAAAAAAGGAACAAATAAAGGTAAAACAGTTAATTCCAAGTTTTAAACCGGATTGAATACCCGTTTAAATCTCAACCCGGCCGACTTGATTCAGATTCGAATCACTTGACCAAAAAACAATCAAAATTGATTATTCCAACATTATACACCTTCTTACCCAATTTTCAGGTCGACTTCCTTAACCACGTTCCCTTCAGCCGCAGCGAGCTTCTTCTGCTCGTAT